>NC_048224.1:72244795-72362464 GCF_002007445.2 Ailuropoda melanoleuca
GAGTTTCTTCCAAATTTTTCCTTGTGGTTGAGTTCCAATTTCAGAGCATTGTGGTCTGAGAATACGCAGGGGATAATTTCAACCTTTTGGTATCGGTTGAGACCTGTTTTGTGTCCCAGAACATGATCTAATCTTGAGAATGTTCCATGGGCATTAGAATAGAATGAGTATTCTTTGGTTCTGGGGTGTAGTGTTCTGTATATATCTATGAGGTCCACCTCATCGAGTATGGCATTCAAAGCCTTTGATTCTTTGCTTAGTTTTTGCCAGGGTGTTCTGTCTATTTCTGAGAGTGNTAGTGGGGTGTTGAGGTCCCCTACTATTACTGTGTTCTTATCTATATGTCTCTTTATTTTGGTTAAGAGTTGGCTTGTGTATCTTGCTGCTCCCCTGTTGGGGGCATATATATTAATAATTGTCATATCCACTTGTTGAATACTTCCTTTAAGAATAATATAGTGCCCTTCTACGTCTCTAACTATTATAGTCTTTAGTTTAAAATCCAATCTATCTGATATGAGAATTGCTACCCCAGCTTGCTTTTGAGGTCCATTGGTGTGAAAGATGGTACTCCATCCCTTTACTTTCAGTCTGAATGTATCTTTGGGTTCAAAATGAGTCTCTTGTAGACAGCAAATGGATGGGTCATTTCTTTTTATCCAATCTGCAACCCTGTGGCGTTTTATGGGAGCGTTTAAACCATTCACATGGATACTGAAAACTAAGAGATAGAATTTTAATGATGCCATGTTGCCAGTAAAGTCTTTGTTTGTATTGGTTGTGACTTTCTGTTCTGTATCACTCTTGGGGCCTTTTTACCTTTATAGAGCCCCCCTTAATATCTCCTGTAGGGCTGGTTTCGTGGTTACGAAATTGGTTAATGATTGGCGATTTTGGAACGTCTTTATTTCTCCATCAATTCTGAATGACAGCTTTGCTGGATAAAGGATCCTTGGCTGCATGTTTTTCTCTGAAAGAGCTTTAAAAATGCCCCCCCAAGCCTTTCTCTCATCAGGTCTGTGTAGACAGGTCTGACATAATTCTGATACCTTTGCCTTGGTACGTGAGAAATTTCTTTGCCCTGGCCGCCTTCAATACTGTATCCTCGGATCTAATATTTGCGAATTTCATTATGACGTGATGTGGCATAGGTTTGTCGTGGTTGAGCTTGGGAGGTGTCCTCTCTGCCTCTTGGACACGAATGTTTGTTTCCCTTGCTAGATTAGGGAAGTTTTCAGCTACAATTCGTTCAAATATCTCTTCTGGACCTCTGTTTTTCTCCACCCCCTCAGGGATGCCGGTGATTCTGACATTGGATCGTTTCATAGAGTCAGTAATCTCCCGTATTCTACATTCGTGGGCGTGGATTTTTTTAAGACCAGCTTCTATTTTCGTTTTTTCTTCTACTAACCCATCCTCCAATTCGCTAACGCGTTCCTCTGCCTCGGTGACCCTGGCCGTCAGAGCCTCTAGTTTTGCCTGCATTTGGCTCATAGAATTTTTAATTTCTGTCAGATTCGCTCTCGTTTCCGTCCTTAGGGATTCTTTATTCTCAGTAACATTTTCATTAATACTTTCTTCAAGTCTACTCATCATCTTGACCATTGTTGTTCTGAATTCCATTTCTGATAATTTGGTTACATCCATATCCATTATTTCTGTGGCAGAGGCCACAGACTCGCTGTCTTTTCTTTGCTGGGGGTGGGGGGGCTTCTCCTTCTCATCAGTCTGATGAGGAGAGGTTGCAGGGTTGTCCAGAGCCCAAATTATTGACTGGACCCAGGCCGTGGGCCCTTGTTTTATAGGGATCTTAGGGATGTGGGCTTCTTCTTTAAAGATTTTATTTATTTCTGTGGCAGAGAGCCAACCAGCGAGAGAGGGAACCCAAGCAGGGGAGTGGGAAAGGAAGAAGCCGGCTCCCAGCGGAGGAGCCCGATGAGGGACTCCTTTCCGGAATGCTGGTATCACGCCCTGAGCAGAAGACAGGCACTCGATGACTGCACCACCCAGGTGCCCCGGGATGTGGGCTTCTTGATTTTTCAGCCCACCTTCTGGGGGAGGTGCCTGCCGCGCCAATACTCAGGCAACCCTGTTTGGATAGAGTCTCCGTGTCCCCTGCGAGGGGGGATGGGGATGGGCAGGCTGTGAGGCAGGCTCACAGGCTTTTGTTCTCTGGTGGCTTTCCCTGGCGGTTTGCTGTGCCTCTTCTGAGAGTCAGAGCAGCAGCGGCTGAAATTCAGCCTCTGTCTCATGTTTCTAACACCGCCAGCCGCCAGCTGCCCCGTGTGCTCCCAGAGCTCCCAGGGTCAGTGTGGATCCAGTGAGCGCACTGGAGTCCCGGGATTGTGCGCCCCACTCGCGGTGTCCCAGCCCTCAGTTCCAGGGCTGGTGCATCTCTGTCCTCTGTGTTTCTAACACCGCCAGCCGCCAGCTGCCCCGTGTGCTCCCAGAGCTCCCAGGGTCAGTGTGGATCCAGTGAGCGCACTGGAGTTCCGTGAGATGCCTGGTGGCGTGCGCTCCCGGCTCACGGTCTCAGTCTGCTCTCTTGCGGGTGCCGGTCTGCAAGTCCAACGCCTCCCCCCCGCAGGTGGCTACCGCTTCCTGGGGCCCAGACACGGTGGCTCCCCCCACCTTCCATTTATCTTCCGATATCTGTGCGCGGTTTCACGGCTCCCCGCTTCGTACCTCAATACTCAGCACTGGAGATGTTCATTTGTAGAGATCCAGATGTATCTTCCTGAGTCTCAGGCTGATTCCGTGGATGTTCAGGCTGGTCTGTTACCTATCCAACTCGACTCAGGGGACCGGCTGAAAATGGGGTCCCCCACTCCTCCGCCATCTTAACTCCCCCCTTCACAACTCCATTCTAAATGAGGTTTCCTTTCATTAATTTTCTCAGTCACAAACTGAAAGTTAGTAGGATCTGGAACCAAACTGCCTGGATTGAAATCCTGGCTCCACCAATTCCTAGCTCTTTGAGCTCTGCCAAGTCTTTTGAGCCTTATTGTGCCTATTTCCTCACCCTTTCAAGTTTGATGATTTGAAGTTAAAGGAAGTAATGTATTTTCAACACAAAGAATAGTATCTGGAATATAGAAAGTACTCAAAAACCACATTAGTTAATTATTTTATTCACAAATAAAGGCTGCCTCAGGTTCATTTACTAGACATGGTTTTTTGGTTTGATTTAAGTGGTATGACTAGGATGAGAAAATGACAATATAAGAATAAATATTGATTTTCTTTCTGAATCTGACACAATTAGGCTATAAAAAAAATCGATCTTCCCACCTCCAAATGGGGATGGCAAATAGCCAAAAGAATTCTGCAGGAATATGATGGAGGTATAACATCGTAGGAAGAGGGCTATTTGAGAGCCAGGAAACCAAAGTGTTGGCTCTTGCTTTCCTTTTAAATAGCTGTGTGAACATTGTACCTTTTCTGAAAATTAGGATGCTGGGTGGTATGTTATTCAAGGTTCCCTACAGTTCTTCCTGTCTATGTTGTAAGATCGTTACTGTAACAGAGGTGTATTGAACATGAGAAAAGAAAGGCCCTATTTATTGCCAAATACACATTTTGGAAAGGACCCCAAGTCTTTGGTTAGGGTAGAATTTATACCTTAAGAATATTAAAGAGTAACAATACAGAAGGGTGCCTGGGTGGCTCAGTCATTAAGTGTCTGCCTTCGGCTCAGGGTGTGATCCCAGGGTCCTGGGATCAAGCCCCACATCAGGCTCCCTGCTCCACTGGGAGCCTGCTTCTTCCTCTCCCACTCCCCCTGCTTGTGTTCCCTCTCTTGCTGGCTCTCTCTCTCTCTGTCAAATAAATAAATAAAATCTTAAAAAAAAAAAGAGTAATAACACAGAAGTCAATTGTCAATTGTCTTCAGAGACAGTTATTCTTTCTGAAAGATTCACCTTTCAGTAAAACTAAAATAAAGAAGGAAAGCCTCCATAATTTTGAAAACATTGGCTAAGTTACACAAAGTAAATGTCAGTACAGGTTCTTTGTCCTAACTCCTTTCTGTCTCACCACACATGAATCATTCCAAGAGGAAAATTCCCTGACAGTAATCAGCAAACATGGCAGATGCCTATTGCTGGCATGCAATCATATCACTTTCCATCAGCTTATCTAAGGTAGACTTTCTTTTGCCCTTGAAGATAGACTTGAAATTTCCATGTGGAATTTTGATACTCGGTGTAGTTAGAGGACCAGCAGCATTAGCAGTAGCTGAGAATTGAATACAAATTCAGGATCAAAGCCCCACGTCAGACCTACTGAAGCACAGCCTGCATTTTCCGAGCTCCCCAGGTGACTGACAAGTGCACTAGGTCTGAGGAGGAGGAGGGCACACTAACAATGGGATCAGGGCTTGTGCTCTTGGCAATGGATTTAGTTGAGCATGAAGCTTTCTCTTCTGACTCTTCTTTAACACCTATAAGGCTTAGCCCTTTTCTTTTGGAATGTCAATAAGCAAAGCTGAGACTAAAATGGTGAGATGTGCTCAATGTAGACCAGAGTTTTCTGTTGATACTAATGGCCATTAATAGCAAACATTCTTCAAAGCTTCTAACTGAAGTTAAGGTCACTCCAGGGTTTGTTTTTGGTTTTTGCTTTGTTTTGTTTTGTGATTTGTTTTTTGTTTTTGCAGGGGAATGCTAAGCAGAATGAGTCACAACTGCACCTCCTATTTGTTCTCTGTGTGGCTAAACAGATGTGCCACCCACCTGCCCATGTACATGGCCCTTTAAGGCAGGACTTGTTGTCCCAGATGCTGTGAGTGAAGTCAGCAGACTTCAGCTTCAGCCCCTTCAAGGGCCACTTCATCTCCAGAACCACGGGCTTGCTTTCCTGAGGGTGGCTGCCATCAATAACTGATTGAGGTGGGCTGGCCACTTCGGCCCTGTGCATTTCCATGAATGACAGCTCTGATGAGCCATCTCAGACCCAGGGCTCCTCATGGCATCAGCCAAGGCTGCTGGTCCTGCCTCTAGCTCACTGCTCCCCCTGCCGTATCGGCTTCCTTCTTATCCCTTCCACGGGTGTTGATCCTGAGGGTACTCCCTAATAAAGACCTCTGAATGAAACTGAGGGTCTACTTTTTGGAGATTGCAACCTGTGACATACCATGAAGGAAATACGAGGCTGCCAGAATGCTGGGTGGAAATATAACATCTCACACTGGGCATCAAAAGATCCGGTTCAAGTTCCAGATGAGCCACAGGGAGTCAGTGTGATCCTGAGCAAGACCGGTCTTTGAACCTCAAATGTTTGTAAGACATGAATTACTCCTCCCCATCTTTCTCACAGGGTAGTTATCATGAAAACTTAATGACAAGATAATATATGTCTTGGGAAAGCACTCTACAGAGTGCAAGACATTAGATGATTGATTATTATTCAATAGCTTCTGGAGTTGTGGGTTTTTTTTTTTTTTCTTTCCTTCTTCTGTAAGTCCATCTTTCTCAACAGTAAGCCATTCAGATCACTCTGGAATAATACTCTCCTGGACTATTCTCACATCTGGCTGGAACTAACTTTTTAAGCTCAAAAGAGATGTCAAAAATCAAAAACTCTGAGTGAATGTCAATGTACTCCACACAATTTATTGCAAACATTTCTAGTAAAATAATTGATTGTTATACACCCAGGTCCCAGGCTACATGAAAGCCTGTCATCTTGGGTATAAAGTAAGGACATGAGAGAGTTGAAGATAGACACTTAGGGAGGGATATATGTGGGCCCTAAGTCCTGTGGATGTGTAGAAATAGTTTTGTGGGGTGGGGGACATGTTTCTAATGTTTCAGCCCATCTTGATCAGAGAACTTTGTAAGTACTCCTTGGCTCATTTTTTTCTTGTTCTTGTGAAGTCCCTTCATTAGGAGACTTGCTTTAAAGGTAGTAAGTAGTTCAATTGGAAACCAAAAGAGTGATCAACATTTCAATTTGCGATAGAAGGAGAGACTGATAATGTGGAGGCTGGACATCGTGGGGAAGACAGCTCTTCACTGAAAAGTGTCAGTTATGCCTGAGAAGTGATGCCTGCTGCCGAACTTGAGCACCGAGTCCGGTGTTCAGTTGATACGACAAAGGTGTCCAAAGCACAACATCCACCATTGCAGATTGTCTCACTACAAACATTTCATTTCTCTCTCTCTCTTTCTCTTTTTTGGAGAAGGAGTCTCAGATGAATGTAAAAATTCACTTACAAATGGTTGCTACAAAAGAAAAATTAAAGAATATAATGAAGGCATTTGCCTCTCTATAACCTTCAGCAACCTTCAGAGATCTTTGAGTTCCTTATTTCGATTCACTGAAAAATACATTATTAATTAAAAATTAAAACACGTTCCATTTGCTAAGGCAGAGATCATTCTTTTAACTCTTTTCCAGCATAAGAACAAAGCATAACCTATTTAAAACCTAACTGTTGGAAGTGGAGCTGTTCCATCAAAGCCAGTGAACAAGAGTGAGCAAATTATTCTGATTTTTCCTGGCAATATTAATAAATAATAGAGAAGGTAGGGTCAGTTTGATAGTAAATAGAATAAGGCTTAGGCTAAACTGAAAGAAAAATAGAAAAAAGCAAAGTTGGTATCCCTTCTTTTCTTCCGTTTATCTCTGTTTTCTCTCTCGCTTAGGATCTACCAAGCTCTGTGAAGGTTTCCACCCTTTGCAGTCCCTTGGCCTCCCAAACTCCTCATTTTAACTTGGTCATCTTTGACTCACCATCTTTATGTTGCCTCCATCCCCCAACCCAAAGCACCATGGGTTCTCATGCCCTCAGATTTTAAGGGCTAACTAGTGAATCCAGAGGCTACTTGAATATTACAGAAGGAGGATGGGTGGGTAGGGCTGCTCCCTCAGAACATGTGTATGTTAATAATAACCTCTTAGAGACAAATGATCTGTGAGAACCATTTTGCTACTATGATGCTAATGGCGGAGATTTCTCACTTGACAGAAGGAGAGCCAGACTCCAGCTGGCTGGGGGAGCAGAGATAACTACCTACAAATGACCACCTTCACCCCAATCTGAGGAGCTCTTCTCGGCCCTAATCTTTTGATATAGAGGCCCTCTACCTGCTAGTTCCTTCCTTTAAAGCTCTGGGAATGTCGATAATATCTTGCCAAAAACCTTTTTTGATTCCTTTAATTCCCATTAGTCTGGTAGTATACTTGGCTTTAGAACAGAGAGGATTTCAGTGTCTGTCAGTGATGATGTCTTCTGATCTGACAGTTCTGAAGGATAAACGTGCCAAAATGAGAAAATTAAAGGAGCAGTGCCCTACACATGAGAACAATTATGTGCCAAAGTACTGAGTACCACCCACAAGATAAGTAACAAGTGTAAGTACACATTTATAATAGTTTAGCTTTTATGTTTTAAAAAATCATAAAGATTTTAAATGTCCCCAGTTTATGCAACAGAATCATTTCGCATTTCCTGAGTTCGAAGTCGTGAGCAAAGAGTATATCACCAACAGTGTTTGGGAGGCTGACCCGCAGTGACATGGAGTAGTGGTGTCCCGTGAGAAGCATAATTTCTATTTGGAAGAGGCGGGAAAGAACAGAAACTGAGCCAAGGAAACTCAAGAGAGGAGGTGACGGTTTGGGAAGTGAAGGGGGACATACGGGGAAGCCACAACCCTAAGTGAGAAAGCACCAGTGAGGAGTTCAAAAAGTACCACTACAAACAACACAGGCACCACTTGCTTCTTATGTCCTGTGACACATGCAAACCCAGAGCTCGGGAGCTCAGGACACCCAAAGCATAAAGGCCAACGTGGGCAAGCACTTTGTTTTGTTCTTATGAATTGACAAATATAAGGCCCATATCACTGATGTTCCCAAAAAGTCCTGACCATCCAAAATGACTAAAAGGAATAGTCATTCACTCATTCAGTGAAATGAATGAAGTGGAAAATGGGAAGATGGGGACTAGGGAAATGGGTTTCATCAACTTTCACATATTCCAGAATGGTCTTTAGGTCTGTCTCCTACTTAGACATAACACATAAATGTGGTTCAAAGAGATATATATTTTCCCTTGCTAACATATGCATGTAGTTGTGCTTCCTATGATTAATGTACAGATATATGTTTTAAATCTGGCCAATTTTTGTTTTGGGATTTTCTTATTATTGTTTTTCTTCAACTTTGTATTCTTTTACCAACCTCTCCCTATTTCCCCCACCTCTCACCCCCTGGAAACCACTTTTCTATTCTCTGTTTCTATGAGTTTGACTTCTTCTACTGTTTTTTTTAGACTCCATGTATAAGTAATATTATGCAATATTTGTCGTTTCTAGCTTATTTCACTTAGTATTATACATTCAAGGTCCATTCACGTTGTTGCAAATGCAGGATTTCCTTCTTCCTCATGGCTGAATAATATTCCATTGTATACATACACTACATCATCTTAATCCATTTATCTATTGATGGGCACTTATGTTGTTTCCATGCCTTGGCTATGATGAATAATGCTATAGTGAACATGGAAATACAGATATCTCTTTGATATCTTGTTTTCATTTTCTTTGGATACATACCTAGAAGTGGAATTGCTGGATCATATGGTAGTTCTATTTTTAATTTTTTGAGGGACCTTCAAAGTGTTTTCCATAGAGGCTGCACCAATTTGCATTCCCCACTAATAGTGTACAAGGGTTCTCTTTTCTCCACATTCTTGCCAGTACTTTCTATCTCTTGTTTTCTTTTTCATGACAGCCATTCTAACGGATGTGAGAGGTAATATCTCCTTCTGGTTTTAATTTACATTTCCCTCATAATTAATGATGTTGAGCACCTTTTCATGTACCTATTGGCCATTCATATGTCTTCTTTGGGAAAACATCTATTAAGTTCCTCTGCCCAATTTTTAATTGGATTGTTTGTTTTTTTTTACTATTGAGTCGTATGAGTTTTTGTATATTCTGATTATTAGTCCTTTATCAGATACGTGATTTTCAAATATTTTCTCTGATTCCATAGGTTGCCTTTTCATTTGTTGATGATTTCCTTTGATGTGCAGAACTTCTTTTTTTGATGTAGTCTCACTTGTTTGTTTTCACTTTTGTTACTTCTGTTTTTGGTATCAAATAAAAAAAGAAATTACCAAAACCAGTGTCAAGGAGCTTACTCCCTATCTTTTCTTCTAAATTAATTTTGTTAAATTTGGTCAATTTTATTATCATGGACTTCATTGCTAAAGGACTTGTTCATTGAATTGTCACTCCGTAAAGAAAACAACATCAAGAATTAAGTCAGAGAAAGACAAATACCGTATGATCTCACTTGTATGTGAATTTAAAACAAAACAAAACAAAACAAAACAAATGAGCAAAAGGAAGAGAGAGAGGGAGAGAGAGGCAAATGAAGAAACAGACCCTTAACTACAGAGAACAAAATGGTTACCAGAGGGGAGGTGGGTGGGAGAATGGAGGAAAAGGTGATGGGGATTAAGGAGTGCACTTGTCCTGATGAGCACCGGGTGTTGTATGGAAGTGTTGAATCACTGTGTTGTGAGCCTGAAACTAATATTAAACTAGTATGCTAACTAACTGAATTAAAATTTAAAAAGAAAACAACATTAAAGTACAAGACTTATAAAAACAAAAGCAATAACTTGAGTTTTTGCAAGATCAGAGTACTATTCACTTTTGTTTAATATTAGATTCTCAAAATTAATAATTATCAACTGCAGGAAAGAAATAATTCAGTTTTTCATAGTCTTAAGATTCAATTTTTATAAGGCAGAAAATAAATTGTATGATTTTTAATAAGCTTTTTTCCTTAGTATTTATTTTTATCTGAGTATTTATTTTCCAATTTAGAAACAGCATTTTCAAGAAAAATTCAATTGTGTCAATGCACCCAATGGGTACTATAAAATAAAGCGAAATTGTTGATTTGTTCTCTTTCCTAAAAAATGACACAGAAAAGTTAAATTTCTTAGATTGTAAAGTAGGATGATTTCCATGTAGTTGTCTATTAATCAAATAACGTAAATCCAAGTGTATGTGATGCATATCTGACATTAAATTGTACATTATTTCTCTGATCCATCAGCTATTACTGAATATCACAGAGATGCCTGTTCTTGTGTTTGTAAACACAACTATAATGTGTCTGAAATGTAATTTAAAAATCAATACCCAAAAGTACCTTAAATGCATACTTGGGCATTATTCGTCCTAGAGGCCAGCGCATCTCATTTTCTAGAAAAATCAAAGGCATGCTCTATCAAAATAAAAACTATATTTTCAATTCTGTCTGTGTTATTGATTGTGCAAGAATAATACTTAGATTTAATGAACTTAGAGGATGAACTAAATGCTGAAAGACTATTAACCCTCAGTAGTTTAGCCACAGATTTTCTATAGTTACAACTCTGTCTTAGTAACATGTAACTATCAGCAATATTGACTAACAAAGAAATGAATAAAATAAAAATTCAGTTTCTTTTATCTTAATATTTCTAAAAAACTATAGAAAAAAAGCAATTATATTATTCTTGAGTTCAATATTATTATCTCCCTAATTATATAATAATTTATTTTCCTAAGTTATATTTGGAGAAACAAGATGGTCTTGTAGGGATTAAATCAATGAAGAATAATCACTAAATAACAAAGCAACACAATTTATAACAAATATAATTTTTTGTTTGTTTTAAAGTCAGGAATTTTCAGATATTGAAAGAACAAACAGATATAAATATATTTTGTTTTAGATGAGGTTTGCAATTTTTTTCTATGCCTATTTTTAGGGAAATAAAGAATTTTTTGGAAAAAAATTACTCTATAATTACATATTACTCTAAGATTTAAAAATTTATGCTCTGGTATGTAAATAGATTATAATAAAACAATATATTAATATAGTTCATATGAATCAGGCTACAGTTAATTTCCTGTTCATTACAATTTCATTTCTAGTTGAGTTTAAAATTGATTTTTTTTTGCAAAGAGGTATTAAGAATTTCATTTTTATTCATAATAACTAATTGTCTAACATGTCCAAAGTCATGAAAGCTATATTCTTTGGCACTTCAAAATCTATAATTTGAGTATATTTTCAACACGTACTTGAAAATCACACAGTTCTAATTTTAGTGGGTATTTAATTGTGACCTCAAATTGGAAGCTTTAACTATAAAATACTTAGAGTCTTCTTACTACAGAACTTGGTAGGTATTGGTTTAAAAACACAATTACAGAAATACACCCCCTAAAAATACAATGTCTAGAGAAAATAGTTAATGAAACACACACACATATATATATCTCACAAGAAATGCACAGGGTTTCATATCTTTTGTGTTCAAGAAAGAAGCTGAGAAAAATGCTACCAAAGGGCGCTAAAAAAAAAAAAAAACCCTGGTCTCACATACCTACGGACTTTGAATACCTAAATTCCAGCCCACATGGGAATTCTTCCTCCCCTTGTTCATTCACATCCCTCAAGCTGCACTTTACCCTCTGTCTTTAAGGTGGCTATTGAGTTGAGTTTAACCTGATTCACTTCAATGAATAGTTAAGAGGAAAGCAGGCTGCTTTGGATCTCTTCACACTGTGCACACATATGGAGATGACACTGCCCCCATTTTCCCCTCTCCAGGCCCTGGCTGCTGGTCAATCTCACATGAGTGCCCTAGGCTGCCTAGTCAACAAGTATATATCTTATTTTATCAGCAGAGCTCCAGGGTTTGGTCTACCTATTTTTAACACTCCTGAGGATTAATTTCTGTCAGCTCTTGTAATTCAATGAGTCCTAGTTCTGAATCACGCTGAAGGCTGTGGGTGCAGAGCACAAGGCCTTGGGAACCTGCCGAGAGCTGAAAACACTGCAGTTGCTTTTTACAGTACAACATCTGCATGGTTCTTCCAGCAGTCACATATCTTTTAACCTGATAAAAGCAGAATAGTGTTAGCTGGAAATGAGAACTGAATTTGTAAAACTAGCTAAGATGATTCAAATCTTCCAGAAAATACTTCACCTTGACTCAAACCCAACCTGGGATAACATTGCATTTATTGCATTTACTATTAATGTTGGAGCTCCTCTAGTTTTATTTCACTACTAGAATGACATCCTTTGAAAGAAATAAAAAAATTGCTATCATATTAAGTGTTCCAAGATAACCTGGCAAGAGTAGTTCCTTAAGTGGCATCTGGGTGGTGCCGTTGGTTGAATGCCCGACTCTTGATTTCAGCTCAGGTCATGATCTCAGTGTTGTGAGATCAAGCCTCACATCCTGTTCCGTGCTGAGTGTGGTATCTGCTTAAGATTCTTTCTCTGCTTCGCCCTCTGCCCCTCCCCCCCAAGAGCCCCCACAAGTGCTCATTCTCTCTCTCTCTCTCTCTCATTCTCTCTCGCTTAAAAAAAAAAAAACTTCTTTAAAGACAAAAATATGGCAGGAATTCTAGTTTTTAGCTTGCCTACAAGATTTCCATTTGCCTACCTACATATTTATATTATTTCCAGTGTCTCATTCTCATCAATTCTCATATTCTCTGTGGCTGACCCTGCATTTGCATGGCAAATGTACTTAAACAGTTGTTCTGCAAACTCAAATTCCCATAAAAACAAAATAAATCAGTAACGGAAAAAGGAAGCCAGTTTTTTATCTTTTCAAATCACCCTTCATGTCTGTATATCTTATAAGAAGAAGGAACATTTATTGATTCATATATTCACATTTTGAAAAGGGGAATAAGATGAGCTCTTCTCAAAGATCTCATAATTTTTGAAAGTCGTTTTAAAAATTTGGGCCAGTGATCCCTTTAGATTTCAGTGAGAACTAGACTCTTCTAAGAAACATGAACACATCCGTATAAAATTTTGAATATAAATTTTTATGAAGTTGATAGCCACCTATAACCCTTCTATAAAACACATGGGATGGGCTGAATGTTTGTTTTCCCCCAAAGTGAGGTTACTTGGAGATGAGACCTTTGGGAAGTAATTAGAGTTACATTAGATCACGAGGGTAGGGGATTTAGTGGCTTTATTAAGAAAGGAAGAAAGATATCTCTCTTTCCTCTTCCACCCCCTCCACATGCATACATGTAGAAAGGCCATGTGAGAATAGAGCAAGAAAGGTGGCCATCTGCAAGCCAGGAAGAGAGCCCTTACCAGGAACCAAATTGGCCAGCACCATGACCTTGGAATCCCCAACCTCCAGAACTGTGAGAAATAAATTTCTGTAGTTCAAGCCACAATGCAAAGTGTTTTGTTATGGCAGCCTGAGTAGGCTGATATAGCCCAGGCTAAGGAAATCCACTAGGTTATTACTTTTCATTATTAATATCACAGATTCTACCACAGAAAAACCTTAAGATTATTGCCAGATGATGGTGGCGTTATGGTCATATATTTTGAAACTTTCTGAAATTCCTTCTAAAAACAGACTGAGTAAATGGTTAGCAAAACTGAAAACCCATGGACAACATTTATAACAAAACATCTGTGTCGCAAGAGGCAGGAGGGAGTAATGGGATATCTGATGGAGCCAAGAAAAGAAAATCCCAGTATAGTCCAAAAGTACTCACCAGAAAGTGTGGCAGGCCAACCTGAGAACATACACTGAAACTGAGAGAGCTTCTGTCCACTCCAGTAGGTACTGAGTGCAAGGGGTGCACTGTAATGAAGTCTGAAGGGGCTGGAACAGTCTCAAAATTGACCAGCCAAAGCTCCCAAGGAGACACTGCTGAGAGGAAAAATCAGATAAGCAGAGCAACAGTAGATATGAAAAGAGAGTCAGTCCAGAGAAGTGAGAGAGAGACACAGTGTCAGAAAATATTATAAATAAAGTTGTTAATTTACAACACTTCAAGAAAAGAGTTTTGTAAAGTTAGAAAGGTTTCCTGAACTCTATTTCCTTCTAACAATTCGAGAAAACTAATTTCACATAAAAATGAACATCAGAAAAATATTGGGGTCAAATTCAATGCAAGGTTATCATAAGAAAAAAAAAAGAATAAGGAGTTAATAATATCTGGACAGACAATGAAAGTATGCCAGATAGACATGCTTCTAGAACAAACCCACACTCTAGCCTATTATTTCAAGTTAAGCTAAAATACTAGGATGATAATGCAACAAAAATAAAAATAAAAATTAGAAAAATTCAGAATAAAATGACAGAACTGAGGAAGGAATTAGAAATTTTATAAAGGCAATTTCATAAATAAAAACTAAACTAAAAGGCACTCAAGAACAAATAAGCATAACAGGTAATGTTTAAAATTTAAGTAACTTGCACTACAGAATAAAATGAAAGAGATATTAAAAAAATTTGAGAGATAGTGATAAACTTTGAAGATAGGCAAAGAAGACACCATATAGATAATAGGAGTCTCTGGGCATGGATGGATTGGAAGGAAGTATAGTGAGGGGACAGGAGAATAGAACAAACTCTAAAAACTTATTTATGCAAACTTTCCAGAAATTAATTTTTTTAAAGATTTGAAACTATATATTAAAAGAGCACACTTGGTATCTGAAAGTATAGACCAGAATGACCAACACTGAGATCTATTCTAGTAAAATTATTAGACAAAGGAGACAGAAAAAATGTCCTTGGGCATCTAGACAAAAAAGAACAGATGACTTACAGCAAAACTTATTTTCAGGTAGAAATAACATAGAAAAATGTTACCAACATGCAAGAGATCAGGGAACATTATTCTGTGAGCTTTTCCTAAAGAATCTGTCAAAGAATGAGTTTAAGATAACCAAAATGACTGGAGAGACATTGTCATGTGACTGGTTGTGAACATTGAATGTATAGTTTCTTATAGAACTAAGACTAAATGATGTCTAAAAGAGAGAAAGTAGAGTATGTGGAGGTCATACACTCCAGCAATGTAGATATGGGACCTCTAAACAATTTGGGGAAACACTGGGGAAAGAATTTGGAAACACATTCTAACTGCTTTCAGTAATCCTACTGGAATAATACTATTAGTAGCATTATTCTAAGTATCAGCAGTACTAATAATACTGTTAGTAGTATTATCCTTAACATCAGTAGTACTAATAATACTATTAGTAGTACTATTCTTTTGTGTGTGTTTATAAATATAACAAAAGAATAATTACAGGATATTGTAATTCTAATATCCTCTCTGTTGTTCCTTGAGAACCAGAATTCTCAATGTGTAAGAAAGATATATTTTTAATATGGAAGAACTTGAGTAAAAGTTCTGTAGTACTTTTTTCAATTGTAAATATCAGATGATACTCATAAAAAATTGACCTTTATTATATATATATTATTCTATATATAATATATAGAATATATATCATTCTAACTCTGTCCACTGAAAATCCCTAGAGGCAATAATTAACCCAATAACAATTAAAATTCCTAGCATACAGACTATGGTATTCAAACACTTGTTCCAAAAGAAACTAGATGAGCTTGGAGCATGTTGTGATATTAAAAAAAAAAAAAATCAAGGAACATATCCAAGATCAATAAATCTTCTTGTAAGGACTCGGGAACCAATTTAAGAGGCTCACCTTGGTCAAAGATGACAAGGTTTGGACTTCAATAATAAAAATTGCAATGGATTAAAACCTATTGTGTAGTAAAAAACTAACCCTACCCAAAAAGAGATCTTGTCTTTGCTCTCAGTTCCTCGATGGTGATCTATAGGTCTTTGAAATCCCCTACCTGATAAACATATCTTTATTTATCTGGGAACCTTGGGCCACACAAGATAGTCTAATAATGTGATTTATGGCTGGGGCTTTGGGCCATGCAGTATCAGCTCTACCTCTGGTGGGGCTGGATGCTAAGGTCAGCTTGCAGGTCTATGTGAACAAGCCCCAATAATAAATCCAGACACCAAAGCTCTGGTTAGTTTCCCTGATTGGCGATACTCAGTGCATACTGTCACATACTGTTGTTGGGAGGAGTTAATGGTGTTCAGGACTCCAGTGGGGGAGGACATATTGCAGATCTAGTCATGGAACTCTCCTGGACTCTGACCCAGACAATCCCTTGTCTGATTTTAATCTGGATCCTTTCACAGTAATACACCATAACTGTGAGTTCAATTTGAGTAAGGTTATTCTTCCAGCTACAAATTCAAGTATTTGTCTTATACACATTTCTTCTCTGTGTATGGAAGTATATCATAAGAGACTAAGCAAATGTCTTATTGAAGTTCACATATTTTATTAATTAGGCTATAATCTAAGTTTCTGTAACATGGAGACTCAAAACTTCAGTGGCTGAAACAAAATGAATTTATTCTAATATATGTTATGGAGGAGAATAAGTGGCTTTTCCTTATGAAGTCATTGAGGAACACAGGGGCCCTCCATGTTGTTGTTGCACCATCCCCTGAGTGTTGTTCTCTCTACCTGGGTGAAGTGTCCTCACCACTACTGTCTACAGGAAAGGGAAGGCAGAAGTGAAGGGAAGCCATTGGGAGGTGGGACACATCACTCCTCCTCACAGCCTATTGACCAGGGAAAAGCTAGTCACATGCCCACACCCAGCTACACTGGAATCCTAACTAAGTTGCCATGTTTCCATCTAAAACACAGGGGGTTCTTCTAGTGAAAATAAGATG
Organism: Ailuropoda melanoleuca; assembly: GCF_002007445.2. NCBI lineage: Eukaryota > Metazoa > Chordata > Mammalia > Carnivora > Ursidae > Ailuropoda > Ailuropoda melanoleuca. The sequence goes on from NC_048224.1 coordinate 72,261,397, forward strand.
GGGAAAACAGATATTGAGGGACAATTAGCATTAGTCTAATAAATTTCTGATCTATCAGTGTAACCTGGAGAAATTCAAAGGGTTAATCTGACATGATTTATTCTTCAGTAATCTCTGCTGGACTCTGGTGGTCCTTACTTTCTATTAGGTACTCATATACAGACTTTTAATAACTTGACCTAGACCTTCACTCAGAATCCTGATCAAGTTTATCAGTCTTTCTTTGCACAAACTACATACCACACTCTATTTAGGAAAATGGATTTAAATTAGAATTTTTCCCATCTTCCTGACATACTTTCACTCCTTAGGACTCTTCAAAAACTAACACCTTGGTAATTTCCTTCTAAGCTACTCCTACTGCCATGAAATATAATTTTTACACACCAGGAAACAGAAAAAAAATTGAGGAAAGAAATGGAACCATTTCAACTAGTCTAGTAAGTAAGCAAAAAGAGGTAAGAAATAAAAAAGGATTATTAAGATTCATTTCTAAGGGAAGTTTAGCTACATTAGGAAAATGCATCAAGTCATTTATTAAAAAGAGAGAAATTATTTCAGTGTCCATCTCCTTTATATATGCATCCATCGGGTTTTGTTTTATTTTATTTTATTATCATTTGAAGGTAACTAGAATTACAAACATCAGCTTTTTTGAGATAATCACTATGAAGTCTTCCAAAAGAAAAGCAAGGGCTATACTCCTAGTCTAAATTTTTGGACGTCTTCCCAGTTAAATGTCAAAACAGTAGCTTCCTTTGGGATAACTATTCTTCTTTATTCTACTGAAGAGTATTTTCAGTGGTTTGTTCCAAATAATTATATATCATGCTTGACTTTCCTTTCACATAATGTGAAAATTTTTATCTTCTTGTTCTCTATGGTAACAGCTAAGTTACTTCAAGCCTGTTTCTTTTCTCTCTCAAATATGTACCTATTTTCCTAGAGGTGGAAGTGGAGAATCTGAAAATACACAAAGGGAAACTACACAGAGTTTAGATAAACAGAAACTTTTATCCCCTCCACACGTCATCCACAAGTCACCTTGCTCTTTTCTGAAACCACATCCCTATGCACACCCTAGGACTTTCCAGGTGCTGTTTACTCCATACAGAATGCTTCCTCCTCCCCTCGTTCTGACCAGTGTTCCTCACACATCCCTCATTGTCAGTTCAACAGCCACCCTCATCACGATGCTTTCCCTAATCAGACAGAATCAAGTGTTCTTGTCTGAGCTAGGGAATAGTTTCCCACTTTTAATTGTTTAGAGTGTGAAATTGTAGCATTGTGTTTGACTTAAAAAAAAAAAACCTTCACAATTTTCCCATTTATACCATCTACAGAATTATTATTTTTTATCAGGTTACATACCTTTGTAATCACTATCTGCTGGTATCCTTCCTTTCCTGAAATTTTGCTACAAACTGATGCTCCTAGAACAGCAACAAACACCAGGGCTAGCTGATTTTAAAACACCAGGATCTGGCAGACAGCTAAGCAGCGAAGTATTTTGGCTCCTCCCCTTCTCCTATCTTGGTTGGCTTTTCACCCATAAAACAGGTCCCATAAATATCCTAAGGGGCAGTAGATTACTGTCCCAATAACTCTACCATGTGACCTGGAGAGGAGGAAGGCTGTCTGAGATGGCAGCAAAGCCATGGCTCTGGGGCAAGGTTGACTGCTGATGGCCAGCCCAGCCAGCCCATCCAACAGTTTCCACTTCCCAAGGACTGACCACACCCTACCATGCGTGGCCCTATTATGTTGGTCCTTTTGCTCAAATTATTTCTTTCTGAATATATTTAGAAAACTGTTATGTTCATCTGCTTTTACTTTCATCAGTAAAAGATACTTATTTAGGGATCTATCTGGCTGTGCTGATGATATTTGATAACATTCACGAAGTAGCTTGTTTATTGTCATTATCTCATTTCTTCCAATCCATAATAACTCCTCAGGGAAGGACAACATCTGTTCTTGCAAGAGAAATAGCTACGGGCTTCTTGTTGGTTTTCTCCAGGCTTTAGACTCCTGGGAGATCAGCACCCCCCTCCCCCCATTCTTTTGGATTCCCTAGATTTTTACACAGAAATTTAACAGAAAATAGTATTGTAATGTTGAAGTGTTAATTAGATAACAGAATACTGTGAAAGATTAAAATGAGACTAAAAGGAGGAATTGAAAAAGGAAAAGAAAAGAATCAAAGAAGACTTAGAAAAGATTTCAAAGACATTTAAAACTACTAGTAAGTTATCTCCTCAGAGATAAATTTCTATATAAATATTAAATTATTCTGCTCTCAAGTACTTAGCTTATTTACTGTTAAAACATTAATGTTGTGCTTTCTTAGATTGAAACTAACTTAAATTTCAGGCAGTTAGATTTACAATTTAATTCACAGCTTGTTAAAATGTGGAATGTATTAATTCTGTAATGTTCTTGCAACTATGTCCCAAAGCTCTAGAATGTACATGCTATATGGGCCAATTAATATCCAAATTTCATAATGTATGTCAGAACTATAAACAATTAGTGTGGAAAAAAATAATTCCCTTTTTGCTGATAAAACAACATTGAACATTGAACAAACATTCATTGAGGGGCTTCTGGATCCCAGGCTCTGAGGCTGGGAAGAGGGTGGGGAAGGGCATAGGGGAAGGTTGGATGAGGATGCAAATGAGGGGAAGGGAAGTAAGGAAATTAACAAAGCCCAGTACCTGCTTTCAAAAGGTATTCACAATCCCATGAGGGATGGAAGGAAAAGTGGAGGAAAAGGAAAATGATGTTGGTGTGCTGATAGCTGCATATTTGACAACACAAATAGGTAGCCTGCAGTTTTCTAGCTGCAGAGTCACTCTTCTATAAATGCAGAATCCAGGATTTTCCTGCCCAGACTCAACCGACGAGCTAAGGGGATCAGTTAGCTATGTTGTTTGTTTTTTTCCCTTAGGACCTATAATACTCCTACTTCCCAGTTAAAAAGTAGATCAACTGTAAGTATAAAAACAGGTTTCATTTGCTGCTGCTTAAAAAGCTTTTTTAGCCCAAGAGTTCTTTGCACTTCTCAGGAAGCTTCACAACTCGCAAGGCTGATAATGTCAAGAATGTGGGACTCATAGCCTGGAAATGGAGATCCATCACAGCTCCATCACTTAGAAGCTGTAAGGCCTTGAGTGCATCCCCTCAACTTCTCCAGCTTCAGGGGAAAGAATGCCCAAAACTCTTGATGTACTATAAAGGTAGAAATGAAGGTCAGTTGACGATACTATTGCTCCCTCTGATAAGGCAAGGAGACTAGGTTTGTAGCAAGACCATTCACCAAAATCACACACTATACCAGTAATAGGAAAGACAAAGGGGATCTCAATTTTCCTTTTCTAATTAGGCTGTCCCTCTTGAATTGATCTCTAATCCACAGTGAAACTTTATCCCGTAACAGTCCAACTTCACTTTCTGTCACACCTCTCACACCCAGCCTATCAGCCATTGCTAAAATACAACATGTACTCCAGCCCCTCCGTGACTGTGCAAAGGGCTGTCTGTTCATCTTAGTGCCCTAAATCTGGCACTTTGGTTACCTCCCTGGAGTAACATTTACTTAACGGTACTAATAATGACTGCCCCCTCAATAGGCTAGGAAGTCCCTGAAGACAGAGATTATGCATTATTAATCTTTGTACCCCTGGCAAAGTACCTGGTAAGGATGGACATTGTTTATTGAATGAATGAATGAATGGATGGATGAGTGCATGTACATAAACTATCATTTTGGCCCACAAAGAACAGAATTGTGACAAACTCCAACTATGTATACGTGGGTTAACCCAAAGCACTACTACTCTCGATATATTTTCTAACAGCCTTATTGAGATACAATTCAGATTTGTATCAGAAAGTTGTACAGATCAGTGCTTTTCAGTATACTCAGTTATGCGATCTGATAGTGGTGACACACAACATTTTCATCACCCTAAAAAAAAAAAAATCTTCCCCATTAGCAGTCACTCCCCATTTCCCCCTCCACCTCCTAGCAACCACCAATCTACTTTCCTGTCTCCACGGATTTTTAATTAATTTGTTATACAATATACATAACATCAAATATTAGAATGCGTCCCTTAGCATGACTGAAAAGAAATAAAACCCAAAGCAGCTTTGATTTGGTATAGAGGTATAGAATCAATCTCCTTCCCCTGTGACCTTGGACAAGTTGTTGAACTGGATTTCGTTTCTTCGTAAGATGAAGTTTAGACGGTGTGTGAGGGCGCTTTCAGGTTAAAAAATAAAAGAGCAAAAACAAAAAACAAAAGAAACCCTCTGGCTATAATCCAATACTCCGCCCTAGGTAGCCTCTCCTGGGCTTCCTTAATAATGTCTTTCTGTCATTAAGATTTCACACCAGAACTGCTTGCAGCCCGCTGCCCTCCCCGCGAAGGGCCCTACAGAAGATGTTTCCTCTTTCTCTTCTTGGCCGTCCAGTTATTTCTGGACTGGCCGAGGAGAGAGAAACTGCAGAGCCCAGGAGCGGAGGCTCCGCGCGCGCCGTACCCGCAGGAAGCCTCGCCCAGCCCGGGACCCCACCCTCCCGCGGCGCCCCTGGAGAGAGCCGGCAGCCGCGCGCGCCACCGGCGCGGGAGGGGCGCGGCGCGCGGGGGCGGAGCCAGCGACTTCCACAGCCAATCCCGGCGGCGGCGCGNCGGCGCACCGCAGCGCCTGGCAAGTGGCTTTGTGAAGCTCTAGGCTCCCCGGACCGAGTGGTGGGCTGGGAGCGGGGTGGGTGGGGCTGGGCGGGGCTGCGCCGCCTGGGCCGCTTTCCCCGTGAGGAAGAGGGTGGGGGCAGAGGGAAGCCGGGTTGGGGGAGGAGGGCTGTCTTAGGGCAGCAGCTGGCTGCATCCCCATCCTCCATCCTCCTCCTGTCTCCATGTGGTTTGAAAGAGGTTTTGTTCCAGGAGAAAGTTTGATGATGAGACTTGAGGAGCCAGACTCGGGGGTCCCTGAGGCCCGCACCTTTAAAGAGAGTCAGAGCACCCTGTTGAGGACTCCTGTGTTCTGAAAATGAGCATGCAGGAACCCATGCCACTTTCTGACCCAAACAGCATTCCTGACACAGGCCCTTTCTTGAGGAAATTCCTCTGTGGGAATCCCCCTTAGGGAGAGGCTTTCGGATACCGGGCATCCAGAGCCCCCACCTTATGGCTTTTGCTTGAAAACAGTGCAGCAGGTTGTCAGTATCCCCCATGTTCTCTACCCCTAGAATGGGCGCTACCAATATCTATGCTCTAAGAGCCTCAAAAATTTAAGTTTGCCTTCTAATTAAAGATCCCCCAACACCAAAGTGTCCAAGGTGCCAATGATTACTTATGTCAAATCTTGAATAGTTTCTTATTGCCATATGCTTCCAATCAGCTTTCCTTGAGTGCTGGGCGGGTGCTGTGCAGCACAGGAAAGGGAGGAGAAGTTAATAGTCCTGCTCTTAGGATGGGAGGTGGGAACAAAGAGTACAGAACATGTGTACCCACTTGAAGATAGGAGAAAGTTGCAACCTTCAAAATAAGGTGGGTTAGGTGGGGATTATTTGCTTTACAAAACTTTCCTCCAATGCAGAGAAATGATTAGTTAGAACTGAGTTTTACAGGAGATTGTGAGAATAGGCCTATCATAAAGTAGCTCCGAGTGGAGGTGGTAACATGTAGATATCTGGTTGACTTGAAATTAACAGATTTCAACAAATATATATAGATTCTGTTCAATTCTAATTAAGCTTTCTGATCATATACATGGATTATCAAGTTTACTTTATTCATTTCTAACCAAGACATATTCATACCATAAGACAACTTCATAATACCAATTTTTGTGCTCTGGAGACACCCTTGGCCAAGGACACAGACATCCTGTTTGATCTATAAGATTTACCCCGACACCAGGTAACATAACTTCTCTAAGAACATTTACATCATAAAGACAAGGAGGCTTCCTCAGTGGTGACACAACAGTGTTCAAATATTGAGCACATACTATGTGCAAGATATATCACCAAGTTTTTGCATAAATTGTGACCTTAAATCTCACAGTCAACCTGATGAAATATTATTACTTACCCTGTTTCAGAGACAAAAGTGATTATGTAGTTTTCCCAAGATTATATGTCAAGTAAGTGATAGAGGTGGGATTTGAACCTAGATCTGTTTGATTTCCTGCCCCTGCTCTTTACCACTACCCTATGCTATCTCCCAGCCACTCTCGAGAGATAGTTGCCATATTATAATGTAGTGGGAAATCAAAATATGGCAAATACTATGTCTAATGGCCTCCTGGATTCAAACCCTTTTATAGACTATTTCTCCCTCTGGGAACCTAACACTGTATGCCTATGCCCAGCAAGTATTCCCTTCACCAAAGGGCAGCCTCAGGAACTCGCCAGATTCCCCCTAAGCCCCAGTCCCCAGCACATAAATCAGATGGAAATCTCCAGGCATACAAACTCCTTGTCCTTTCAGAGAAGTTGGTTCTGGAACACAGGTAACCAAGTGTTTCCTTCACTGCCACTTAAGGAGCAATCCCTACCCTCTCAGTCATCCAAGTCTGTTTTAGCTCTGCACATATAAGTACACACCACCAGTTGGCAGCAACACATCCCCTGCAGTGTTCACACTGGCACACTCATCTTCCTGTACCAACTGTCAGAGAATTCCTGACACAGGCCAGCCTACTTAAAAGGAAAAACTGAAACAAGGTTGCTGGGGACCGTGGTATTAGTCCAGGGAATTCCTGGATTCTCCACTGCTGACCAGAAAGGAAATTAACATAGGGCCCCACGAGTGGGAAGCAGGCCTTCTCCATGGTGTGAAATGCCACATATATGGTGTAGCCCGTTGTCAACATTGCTGAAGATACGTGTTCACCTATTTACCTGTTATCTTGGTGATGCGTGTGGCTACACACCTATTTCTGATTCGATTACTCACTTTTATACTAACCCAGTTGTCACTGGATGAATGGTGTCAAAAATTGATGTCACAGTTGCGAAACAGTAAGTTTTGAAGCTGTGCCTAAAAAATTGTGTGTGTTATAACCGACAGCCATTGTTATATCATTTCTCCTCCCTAGGGGTGTGTGTGTGTGTGTGTGTGTGTGTGTGTGTGTGTTTGTGTGTGTGTGTGTATTTTTTCTCCCTTGGTATAGTTTTCAACTCTCTCTGGTTCCAAAATGATTTGAAGTACCAAGTCTAAAGAGAACTAGATGCATTTTTGAGCTGAGGCCATATGCTGCCTGGAAACATATCCCTGTAGTTGGCATTTTACTCATGTTACTGTAGTGCTAAGAACCTCAAAGTCCCGTATGCATGCTTTGGGATTTCAAATGGACTCTCCTGTCTAATTATTTCACTCCTTCCCCTGCAGCAGTAGGAAGGTTTGAGTTTAGAATACAGCCCCAGCACCTCCCCTCTAAATTCTCTAAACTGCCAAAAACTGGAGCAGCGCTAATTAAAGTTGGGAAAGTAGAACATGAAGTTTGCTCATTGTCACACTCTTGGAGGAGAATGGGAAACATACCAAAAACATTGCTGGGGATAAGGCGTGATGTAGACTTCTTTAAAATGACTAGTGATGTACAAATCTATACCAAATTGATACTGCACTGTTTGCTTAAAAGTTAGGTTTGTGCAGATACCTCATTAACTTAAAACTGTCCAGTATCAACAAACTTCTACTCTATTCAATTCTATTTATAACACTTCTCATTAACTAGCTATCCATTTTTATTTCCATATTTCATCAAATCTGAAATGTCGTCAGTTGTAAGAAATAACATTATTTTTATGTTACACAAGGAGAAGAAAATACTGCCGGTTTTAACATGCATGCCACCTTAATAGTCGTCTTCCATGACACTTTGTGAATCAGTCACACTACTCTCCAATTGCTTTCAAGCCTCCATCTCTTCCGTAGGTTTTGGTACTTCTTCCTGTTCGTTCCTTCATTAGTATTGCTTCCCTAAGCAACTGTGTTAGGCAATGGGTTTGCATATATCTCAGTAACACACTGTAACAGATTCCTCTTCTGTTTTTTTTTTTTTTCTCAATCTGGTAAAGCATTTGGATCTTGCTTTGCAAGGTAATATGGAAATGCCAAGCAAAGACAAATGTTTCCCTTAGTAATGTAACATTTATGCCCCACTGCTCTGTTTCTGTGCCGTGGTGCATACACAGGAAGATCTTCCTTCAGTGCCAAATCATAGTGGAACCTTTAGAAAGCCATTTAAACGGCAGTTAAACAGAACACATGCAGTACCAACAATGTCCATAATTTAGAAGTGATAGCAAAATGAATAGCTGTGACCAAATTGATGCATGTACAGAGAAATGACAGTGGTGCTGTGACTACTGCCAAGTTATCAGCAGTTTTAAGATACCATCAATATTAAGACACATCCTGATTTCAGAGATGTTAAAATGTGAAAAAAAAATGAACCATATCCATGAAATATGCTAATCTGTGCCTACTTAATTTCATCAACCTTGTTGATTCATTCATTCGTATAGTCACTCATTTTGTTAGACCAAACTCCAGGGAGGCAAGGACTTTTTCTGTCTTGTTCTCTACTATATGCTAGCCACTTAGGGGTAGTCCGTGACGTGTAGTTAATCTGCTTGGTAAATAAATATCTGTAGGATGAGTGAATGAATACCCTCCACGGAAGGCGTGGAGACACACAAGTAGTTCACTGCTGCTTAGAAAATGTATTCTTAAAATTATGACATTGACAGAAATGCCAGACATAGAAAAAGGGTATAAGCCACCATTAAGTCCTTGATTTTAGTTACAGACCCCTATTCAAAATATGTCATGCCATTACAAAAACTCGTTCAGGGCAGAAGAAATTTCATTGTATCTTTCATCAATCTTGACCACTGAAAGAATTTATAACAACTTAATACTTTGATTCTTTCATACGATCCCAAATCACAAATTGCTTGAATTTTGTGCTTAGTTCATTTTCATGTACTTGTCCTATTGGATATTTGACAGTAGCCAGAATTAATAGGCACATGCTTTTCCTTCAGTAGGCTCCTCTGAAACAGAAATTCAGTGCTGGTGACCTTGTTTGGACGTGCATCTCTCTGAGAGAATGTATGTGCTTGTAGACACTCACACCCTTTAAGGCCTTGCCTTACAGTCTACCTTTAACCCCCCAAAGGCCATCTTGACACTTTGACAAAGAAAAAGACGAAAAGGAAAGAGGAGAGCCTTGATAGGCAATGCAGACCTCCGTCTGTCAGTGCTTCTGCTTCCTTATTGCTTCCTAGTCAAACAGAATGTACCTGTAGGCCAAACAGGAAGCTATATGAAGATGCCACAGAAGGAGTGGCAGGGAAGCTGAGCTTAGCAGCAGGCTCTGAAGCAGTCCTGAGGATCCCAAGTGAATAATTAGCATTGCCCAAATAACCCCACAGTCTCTGAATGTGATAGCCAGACCTGCAAAGATACACCCCGATTCCAGTTCAGTTAAAGGTGGGACCTCCAAAACACATATGTAACTAACGAAGGTCACTTGTGGGCTTCTAGTATACATTCAGTCCGCTTGCTTAGGGACGAAGCAACAGTGTGTGTCTCTCCCCCTGTGGAGGCAAAGCAGTATGTGCTGTGAAGGAACTTGGTTGATAGATCAGAGCTGTCTCTTTCACATAATAGAAAATAATCATTAATTCAGTTTTTTTTGGCTATATATTAAAGGAACTTATGTATAATTACTTTCATTAAGTATTGCTAACATGGGCCAGACAGATGACAAAGGACAAAAATAATTTAAAGATTGCATTTATTTATTAATTTATTTAGAGAGCTTGTGCACACTTTCACGTGAGTGGGGGATGGGGCAGAGGAAGAGAGAAAATCTCAAGCAGACTCCACACTGAGCATGGAGCCGACCTGGGGCTTGAACTCACAACACTGAGATTATGATGTGAGTTGAAATCAAGAGTCAGATGCTTAACCACCTGAGCCTCCCAGGATCCCCAAAGACAAAAATAATTTAAAACTTGTTTTTACTGAACACACAGGGTGGGATGAAAGAAAAACAGAATAATCTTAGCTGCCAATTCTGTGATTATGTGGGATGTTTTAATCACGTATGGTAAGACATGCAGACATGGAAATGACTGTGGAATTTATTGTGCTCACAGATCCCTAGAAGCAGGAGGCACATAAGTCATGCAGGGCCACGTGGTAGTGGAGGGAGTAAGGAGTGAATGTGGGCAAAAGTAGAAGCAGGAGAGGCAGGGCAAGCCAGGTTTAGGACTGAATAATTTCAGAGAGTTTTGGGGCATAGAGGTCTTTCCTAGTTGTCTGGTACCTGGCCCTGGGGTCATTAGGGCAGGTGGACAGCAGCACTGAGTGTAAGGGTGGGGAGTATGGACTCTGAATTGATTGGTTTGCATATGAAAGGCAAACTGGAAGGCAAAATATTTCTCTCCAGGAATTAGCTCACCCTGTGAGAGGCAGTGCCTGCAGGGTCATCAAGAGCCCAAGATGTCAAAACATCAGAATACAGAAAATAAAAGACATGGTTAATATATGGGGTTTTTAAAAATAGTCCAGTAATGAATTAGCCCCATGTACACATGGAACATTCAGCCAAATGTGCAGAAATGCCTCGCTCTGGATCTGACACCTGGTACTCACCCAGTAAACAGTAATTACATCTGAGTCGTGGTACCAGATGGTCCAGCCATGCTCACAGTCAGCCTTTGCTGCATATTGCAGTCAGGTGTGCAGTGTTCGCCTTGAGAAAAATAAAAAAAAAATGAGGAACCACACTACATAAAGGATCCCCAGATGAAAGATGAACCACCCAGGATGAAGAGGAGGCAAAACTGTTAAGTGTTTAAAACATAAGTGAACTCTTAAGCAAATACATCTTTAACTCTAAGATCTATAGATCTTAAGATCTATAAGGTAATTTTATGTTCGGTGTAATTCCTTATTCACTGTGGATTTGGAACATCAGTAAAGTCAGGAAACATTGAAATTGCAGGTAACTGATAGAAAGGTTATTCCTGAGTAAAATTGGAGTTGCAAAGTGAATTGTGTATGTATGTGCTCAGGAGTACACTTCTAAATGTGAGTTACTCCAAAGAGTATCAAACACTATTGCTATGGTGACAGGTCAAGGCACAGAATGGTTAAAAGATACCTGTACTTTCCAGATGCTGATGGATGGTGGCAATGAATGGGATGGATGTGGGGTTAGCCTCAAGACATTGCTTTAAAAAAAAAAAGTCATTGAAGTATAGTTGACACACAATGTTACATTAGTTTTAGGTGCTCGGCATAGTGATTTGACGTCTATACAATATGGCATATTTATCACAATGTAGCTACCATCTCTCACCATGTAACGCTATTAAATACATTACATTCCCTATGCTGTACCTTTCATCTCCATGACTTATTCCTCCCACAACTGGAAGCCTGTATCTCCCCCTCCCCTTCACGCATTTTGCTCATCTTCCTGCTCTCTCCTCTGGCAACCATTAGTTTGTTCTCTTATTTATGGGTCTGTTTCTGCTTTTTGTTTGTTTTGTTTTTTTAGATTTCACAAATAAGTGAAATCATATGGTTTTTGTCTTTCTCTGACTTATTTCATTTAGCATAATGCCCTCTAGGTCTATCCATGTTGTAGTAGATGGCAAGATCTCATTCCTTCTATGGCTGAATTATACACACACACACACACACACACACACACACACACTAATTATATCTTCTTTATCCATTCATCTCAATAGCAGGAGTGCAGGAGGGTAGAAGTGTTAGGGCTCACAGCTAAGTAAATTAGATGAGTTGTTGCCGTGGTCAACCTCATGATTTCTCTTTATGCTGGTTAATAACTGTAATGTCTTTAAAGTCCAATGACTTTTCCTTAGAATCTTGACCATTCATGTTAAGAAATAATAATGAAAACATAAGCAGGAGCTCCATCTAATAATATAAGAAGGGTAATTTCTTCAGTAAAAACTCTGAGATTGCCTTCTGCTTCCAGTTCTTTCCATTTGTGGCTCTGCACACATCTCCTTTGCATTGCGTAAGAGCTTATCTATCTTGATGGAAATTGTAGGGATGTTTTCACTGGAGCACAGCTGCTCCCCCATTGTGTTTCCAAACTGACATCATAACTCTTTAATTAAAGTAGCAATATTAGCCTAAACTGGATGATGAAAGATTTTCCGCCTGGTTTATGTTGCTGACCTAGATTCGATGTTCGTCAGGACACTCTTTGGGTTTACCTATGCCATTGAAGAAATGTCTCTTAACCTGATATATGTTTTGAAATCTAGGCTTTTATGTCCTTTTGAACTCTGATTTCATACACAATTTAGGCCCATGTGAAAATAAGAGTATTCAGTAAATGAGATAATGTCAGAAAAATTTGAATCGTCAAAAAAACCGTGATGCGATTACATCTACACAAGTGCTGCATGTTTCTTACAACATCAGTGATACTCATGAGTCCTTTGCTTCCTGGAGTCCTTTCTTTGTGTTGATGCTTGTAAGTGAGACCCCATAATGGGAGGGTGAGGTGAAAGGGGGCGGCCTTCCTGGAGCTCTTCTAGGAATTTGCCTTCTATTTTAGCTTTAACCTTTATGAATTTGAATTGCACTCTTTTGGGGGTGGAGTGGAAAGAGGCATATCCTTGCTCATCTTTTCAGCCCTAGAGCCTAGGAAAGTAGCTGTAAATGATAGGTACTAATAAATATTTGCTGATTTAAAATATATTGTTTGGTTGACACAGCAATTCCCACCCTTCTTTGGCTCAAAGATTCTTACTAATTATGAAATGAAAGTCTCATGTAATACTTTATAATTTGATAGTTTAATCATCAATAATGAAGTATCAAAAACATCAAAACTGAAATTTTGACAATAGAAGTCATGAAGATAAACTTGGCTTAACAAATTAAAAAATCTATTACAAATGGGGGGTGCCTGGGTAGCTCAGTTGGCTAAGCATCCCACTCTTAATTTCAGCTCAGGTCAGGGTCTCGGGGTATTGAGATCGAGCCCCATGTTGGGCTCCATGCTGGGTATGGAGCCTGCTCGAGATTCTCTGTCTCCCTCTCTCTCTCTCTGACCCTCCCCACTCCCTCTCTCTCTAAAAAAAAAAAAAAAAAAAAAAAAAAAAAAAAAAANCTATTACAAATGACCATCATTAAAATTCTATGATATTGGATTGAAAACTAGACAGACAAAAAATGTATAGAAATTCCAGACTTTGATTTAGATTACCTAGGGATCTTAATATAAGACACAAGTAAGAAATACCAGTTTGAAGAAAAGGTCAATTACTTAATGGAGTTTGCTAGAACAATAGAATAACAGTTCAAAGAAGAAAAAGCAATAAAAAAAGAATAACATATTTTGATCATAACCGAATACAGGTTTCCCCTGCTATCAAAATTAGATTGTTCCTGTGAAACTTTTTGTAAGCCAAGAGGGTGTAAAGGGAAAAAGCAATAACCATTTTGTAAAAGTGAAAATCTTTAGATTTCTTTCCATTAGTGAAAACAAGTACTGATTGATGTAGGTCTTTTTTAAAAGCTAAGTGATGTAAAGCAAACTTTCAGATAGCAGAGGAAACCTATATTGTAATAAGTTTCAGACAAGCTATAGTGCTAAATGTTGGAGGAAAAAAAAGAAATACCATATGCATATGATGGATACTTGTCATTAAGTATTTGTCCAAACCCACAGAACATACAGCACCAAGAGTGAACCATAATGTAAGCTGTAGACTTTGGGTGATTATGATTGTCCATATTGGTTCATCAGTTGTAACAAATGCAACACTCTGATGGGGGGTGTTGGTAATGGGGGAGCCTACACATGTGTGGGGACAGGGCTATATGGGAAATCTCTGTATCTTTCCCTCAGTTTTGCTGTGCACCTAAAACTGCTCTTAAAAAAAACGCAGTCTTAATACAAAAGAAAAGGAAAGGAAGGGAGGGAAGGATGGAAAGGAAAGAGAGAAGGAGGAAGAAAGGGAGGGAAAACAAGCAAAGTAATGTATTTATCCCAGGTCTGAAAGCCGTGAACATTTTTCTGAGTGTTCATGTCATCTTACAAAAGACAGATGCATTGGAATATAGAAAACTGAAAAGCATTTAAATAAGGAAACGTAATAAAAAATTCTAAAAGGTAAAATGACAGAATGAGAAAGAACATGGGTAATAAAAACTTATCTAAAATATGTAAGCCTGGCTGAGTAGGAAGAGCATGTGACTCTTCATCTGTAGGTCAGGCCCCATGTTGGGGTAGAGATTACTTAAATAAATAAATAAAAATAAACTTTAAAAAATGGAGTAAAATATGTAGCAAGTTGGTATGAATATGGGGTATGTGGTATGACTACTCAGATTCTGGTGCATGGGGTTGATGGAGATGAGCAGACATTTTGAACATTGAAATACAAATGTTGGATCATCATGTGATGACATCCAGAGCATAAAACACACAGATTAATTGCTACACTTAAAGGTGTAGTTTGTGCTTTGACAGAAATCAAAAGTGATTTGGAAAGTTGGAAGTCTATCTACTGACTTCTTTTTCATTTGTTGAACTAGTAAAACAAAAAAATAATAACCCCTGAACCATGACTAAAGAAGTTAGATCATAGGGACTTTATTCAGAACCCACTTAAGACAGAATTACATATAAGGATTTTCTTCTTTTACTTAGATGTTTTTCCAAACAGTAGAAACAAATCCAACAGAAGACTTCAGTGTGGACATTCTCAGACTCTAATAGCACATTAGACAGTGTCTCCACTTTGTTGTATCTCTTAAAAGCTCACTTATCTGAAACAGCTCTTAAAATTTTGAAATTTGATCTCACTTATCCAAAACAGTACTTAAAGTTTTGAAATTTGATCTTGATCCTCACAAAGTGTTCACTTCAGCAGTTTTTCTTATTTCTATAGAAACTGCAGGTGGAAACTCTGTGAGTACTGCATGGAAATGGAAAATAATTTTCTTGACTATGGAAATGATCAGAATAAATGTTGGAGGTCTCTTGAACAGTGGCTACATTATCTTGGGTATGTTTTTGGAATGGGAAGAGCTTTGATTCAGACTGACCTGGACTTGCCATCCCTTCATCCATAGAATGAGAAGTGAATCAACACCTGTTGAAGACCATGTGGCCAGTGCCACGCCAATGGCATTACAATCTCCCCTTATCTCATTTCACCCCCACAGCAAGCCCCCTCTGTGTAATAGACACAGCTATTATCTCTATTTTACAGATCAGGAAACCGAAGAACAAAGAGCCTAGATATTTTGCCCAATGTCACCCTGATAACAGGTGAAGAAGTTGAGAGATGAACTCAGAGTGTCTGACCTCAGAATCATGAATTTAAGCACCTATGTAATACTCCCAGGGTATATGCTTAGCATCTGTCAGCCTTGGCCTTCTTGTCTCCAAAATGGGCCACTGATTTCTACTGGGCAACTTTGTTATGGGTTTGCAAGAGAGTATATATCAAATATCTAGCGCACTAATGGCCTGGTACAGAGTAGTTTTCTGTTGTTATTGCTACTTTTGTTGCTTTTGGAAATGACTGTAATGTGACAGTCTAGTGAAAATCCTAGCTATTTTTGTCTCTCAAATTTAGCCCAGTCATGTCCATTGCTATGGCAACCATTCTATCAAGTTGTTCACCATCATACAGCTGTAGGAACTTCCTTGCTGGCACCCATAGTCCAGTTTAGAACGTCTCTTCTCCTCCAAGACCTATATTTTCTGCCTTACATGGAGTGTCTAGATGACTAGAAAGCAGCAGAAGTGGAAACAAACTTCAAAGTGGGAGCACAGATTGGCATTATTCTTTGCAGGAATTCTCTGTACCCACTCACCAGAACAGTGGGATTAAATCCACCAAATGTAGAACAGGAGGAAAGGTTCCACTCGACACTCTGGTGCCAAGAATTGGGGAACTCTTACCTTCATTTGCTATTTTTTAAGTCCTGGATATGTTATCTTCTCAAGTAAGAAGAAAACCATTGGCAGCCCTAAGTTTACTCTTGAAGTAATGACTAAATACAGTGCATTTAATTACAGATTCCATGAGTTTGTAAGTAGTTAGCAGATCTTAAACAGTCTTGTAAATATGCTGTAGCGAGTGAAATCTACATTGCATTCCTCCTGGCTTTTCCTTGAGATCCTGGGGCATCCACTTAGGAGTTTTTAGAAATCAATTATGAAATTGCTTTTTAGTTCTCACAGGTTCAACACCTTGGCTATGTAATCCCTGATTAATATATTTTAACAATATTTTAATGTACTTAAATACCTGAAAATATATTTTAATATTAATGTGTTATTAAAAGATTTTTATTATGCAACTAATGGGTTCAATGTTGAACGATTTAAAGATTTAGTTAAATAGAAGAAAATAGAAGCCACCCATAATCCCATCTTCCAAGTGTGATCGCTGTTTGCATTTTGCATGTTCCCTCCCATGTTTCTTTTTTTCACACATACTGTGCACAAAAAATGGAATCATTTGATGTACTGTTTTGTAAGTTGCTTTTGTCAGCTAACACAATTTATCCCAAATATCTTTCCATGATAGTATATCATTACATAGCTTTTTAGACATTCTGAAAGTTATCAGACCTTGGTCCTTGTGTTTTGAGACACTAGAAAAGCATCCATTTAGTCCCAAGGCTGAGGACTATCCGTCTCTACACAAGACATACCCCTATCTTGAGGAGTTTTAGAGTAGCCCAAGCTTGTTTTCACTCGCAAAGTGAGAGCTCTACATCGGACTCCTACCTCTGCCTGTATTGGTACTCTTGCTATCATGAGCTTCCCATTATTTTTATCATCTAAGGAGGGGTCCCAGAGTCATCCTGGTGATTCTGACATGGAAGTGCAAATGAGGTTTTTCTGCTTTGCATCCTCTGACAGATGAATGTCAGGAGACATACAACCCTGCCAACTGGCCTCTTAAAACCAAGCCCATCTGCTGATCAAAAGCTGCCATTCAGAATACTGACACCCTCCCTATCTTAAGATTTTAATTTCTACAGCCGGCTCTCAATTACTGCCTCTCCTGGGAGCTGAAATGCCAATGATAATTGAAACCCATAGATAATAACCAAACTTTATGATAGTTTAAATCTCCTCCTCACCCATCTTTCAGCCAGAGCTGCTCACAAATGGACTGATTTGAGTTTCTTCTCCTTTTATTTTTCCTGATTAGCCCCTGATTCAGAGCCTAATGAGCAATGAATGAGGTAGCCAAAATTTGGTTGCCAGAGAGACAAGCAGAACCAAGCCTGTCTACAGTTTGAATATATCAGCCTTTGAAACCTTCTGTGTCTTCACTGTGAAAAGCACTAAGCAAGGTGTTTTGTACTAGTAGAATCAGGTGCTTACTGTCCCTTCTTCGTTCTTTATCCAGATATTTTGCCCAAGAGCATATAAATTGCTTTTTTCTATCTGGATTCTCCAGAAGCCCATCAAACTCTTCAAACAAGTTCCAACTAATTGATGTTCTTTTATTTTTTTTTAAATACTAACTTAAGTTCCTCTTTCCTTAGTCTGCCCTCTTACTGTACTCTCCTGCAGAATACAAACATATATATGGGTATGTATGTATGCGTATATATATATATATATATATATATATGCATGTGTGTGTGTGTATACATATATGTAGAATACACACGAGCACACAATTTGAAAAATAAATCAGAGCCACCATTCTGTAACCTCATATATTTGTGTTCTTTTACCTTCTCCACCAAGGGCCCCTGAGCCTTGAAATCACCAGCAGCCAAGCATGGCTTCATGCATGCCAGCACCCTTTCCCTCCTGACCAGCACGGGGCACCTGCCTCACTTCTTTAGCCCTCTCTCCTCCAACTTAAATTCTTTCAGCGTTTCCATTTCTCTTCTGCCCTTTCTTTCCTTTTGTACAATGTCTTTTTCTATTTGCCTGACATTGTTGTCCTCAACAAGGACACGTGATGTATCTAAAAGAACAGACTTTAGGGGCACCTGGGTGGTTCAGTCATTAAGCATCTGCCTTCAACTCAGGGCCTGATCCCAGGGTCCTGGGATCAAGCCCCGCTTTGGGCTCCCTCCTCCGCTGGGAGCCTGCTTCTTCCTCTCCCACTCCCTCTGCTTGTGTTCCCTCTCTTGCTGGCTGTCTCTCTCTCTGTGTCACATAAATAAATAAAATCTTTAAAAAAAAAAAAAAAGAACAGACTTTAAGACCATGGTATTTCCTGTGACCATCACAGCTGTTAAAGTCTCCTGAGGCAGCACAGTACCTATTTACAAGATTTTTTTTTCTTCAAGGAAGTCATGGGGCATTTGGCTTTCAAGGCATTCTTATAGCTGGTTGGGTTGTATAACTGGAGGAAAGGGTTACTGCCATCTGGTTACATCATAGATGCTGAGAAGGACCATTTTGATTTAGACATTGCAGAACACTTACTTCTGAGCATATTCTCTCCATCTTTGCTTTATAAGTGGCTTATTCCTTAGCAGTAGTAGTGATTCCGGCCCTGTGGGACCACTCCAGCCTATTTGAATAAGCTATCAATAACATTAAAAGCCTTCCCAGACACTGATGTTTGCCAGCACTTACAGCCTAGTGCAAATTGGATGAGTGCCTTTTGGGTGTTTTCAGTTTCTCCTCAGTGTTTGTTAAACAGTTGAGGCATTTATCAGAAATGTCAATTGGACGCAAACACATTATAGTATGTGCTTTTAATTGTATTTTTACTGAAACTTGATTCAGGAGAATCAAGTAGAACTTGATTTCTCATTGGATCATGTCCTTAGCACCGGAAGGAAATACTGGAAGTGTTGAATAGAAATTGTATGTGAGTTATCCCCATTGAGTAGAAGACAGTCAAAGCTGGCACAGCCTCTGGACGGAGTGTGAGGACTGTGGATTAGGAGACAGACAGGAGGAGCATACGGTCTGCATCCTCCTCCTCTCACCTCCTGCCTGACACAGCACCCCGGGCCTACTCGCCCAGCCAAAGTCCAATGCCAGCTGGACCCTGGATTAGGCAACAAGAAACAATTCAAAGTTAACAAGGGACCTGAGGAAAATGGCGGAGGCACTATTGACATCATTTGTATCCTGGATGAGATTCAGAACCTCAGTGATTTCTCTCTGTGTAAAACATGGGCAACATGTATCTTCTCTTTCTTTTCCTTTCCTTTTTTTTTTTTTCCTTTCTTTTTTTGGAAGTCTGTAGCTTTGATCAAGTTCTTACAGGCATCCATGGCCAGAAAGTGGTTAAGAACGACAGTTCTAGTTTTTCTCCCCTGTGTGTAATAGCCTCTTTTTTGCTAACTGTAAGTTTTATTCAAGTTGTCCTGAAAGAAAAGAAGTTTGAGATGTTCTAAACCACCCATGTTCATCATCTATGGCCAGGGAAAGGGGTGCTTTTAAACCCAAACGCTTACCTTCCTGAGCACCCGGTGAATCCAAGAAATTACAGAATCTGGGAGAGGCTGCTCTGGTGAGGCTGAACAGTATGGAGGTTGATACCATCCACTGCTAGTGTGGTCTGACAGCTGCGGAAAATGCTGGATGGTGTAGCTGAGCGGGCAAACTGGGCTGCCATCTCAGTGAAGGGGTTCTGTGAATGGACTTTTTTATTTGGGCTCAAGTGGGTATAAATTCCCACAGCTTAGTTTATAGCCCTAAACAGCTGAAGGGCCAAATATACCTTTCAGAATCCTCCATTCTAAAATATAGCCTACTAACACAGTGCTTTTAAAAATATATGAGCTTTGGAATCAAAAGTGTAGTAAGAATTAATGATACTCATTTTGTTTTCCACTCAGAATAGAAGTTCCTCAAGAGTAATGATACTGGTGGAAAGAATGGATGCTTGAATGATATATATAAATGAAACAGAATCCCCTTTTAAAAAAGGACTAACATAAACTAACATCTGCCATAACATAAATAAAAATGAAATCAAATCATAACCAAGTCCTGGTTCAGATGCAGGTAGGTTTTTGAGAGCTTAAGGACTGCCTTTATTGTGCCACACACTGTTAGTGATCAATTGACACTAAATATGTGAATTTTTTTTATTTTTGGAAGTTTTTTATTAATATCTCAATATTAGTATTATCATCAGTATTGTAGAGAATGTTCAACCTCATTTTAAAATGGAGATTCAAACTGACCTTTATTTTGCACAAATTGGCTGAATTCCCTTCTACTGACCCTTTGAACTGTAAGGTCTGCTCATGAGTTTTATCTGTGAATGAACTTGAGTGCGGTTTCTGGATTTTTGTGGATGGATTTACTTATTTGCCAGACTTTGCAAGGTGGTCTCTATTTTACTTTAACATCCATTAGGTAAGAGGATATGCTTTACTGAAAGATCTTCATTGAGGATTAACCCACCAAAGCAGAAGAAGGTGATGGCAGACTGACGTTAATCTCATTATCCTATAGTTGACTCTGAAGCATTGCTGCTTAAGTGCAAATAGATCCCACTGTTGACAAATAGAGTGCTTCCTTTGGCATCAGCAGTAGCTTGGTGTATCTTTTTTGGAGGGCTTATGTAAAGTCTGCCACTTTCACAGTTACAATAAACCTCACTCATCTACCACTATAAGGGAACATGTTCTAAATGTTAGTGTTTCAGATAATTTAATCCTGCTTTGTTGAGAGTCTCTAAACCAAGACTCTCACTTCTGTCTTCTGATGCAGAGAGGAGTGAAGTTAACTTTCCCTTTTCTGGATGGCTTGGGCCATCTGTGTGAACGTGGGGATGTACCTTCTGGGACTGTAAGCCTGTGTTTTGGGGACCATGTGTCCATGAAGCTAAATTACTCCAGATGTTTGTGCTTTCTGACAGTTTGCTCTGATTTTTGTGGACCTTTTCTTCCACAGATTGCCATGGTTACTTTCATACCTGTCAGAGTATTTAATACATTTCTATTCCCTATGGTAACCGGGATGGCTCCATTCCTTTCTTATGTTACAAAGAGCATTTTATTTTTTTTAATTTTTTTTAAAGATTTTATTTATTTATTTGACAGAGATAGAGACAGCCAGCGAGAGAGGGAACACAAGCAGGGGGAGTGGGAGAGGAAGAAGCAGGCTCATAGCAGAGGAGCCTGACGTGGGGCTCGATCCCATCACGCCGGGATCACGCCCTGAGCCGAAGGCAGACGCTTAACCGCTGTGCCACCCAGGCGCCCCAACAAAGAGCATTTTAAAAATGCCATTCTTTTAGAAAGAGTAAGAGAGTTGGACCGACAACACTTAATTCAGGACAATGATGTTTATTGGTTTTAATTATTCTCAAAATAGATTTAGGTTAAAGGATAGCTTCTAGTTCATTATAATGATGCAGGTAAAAATCTAAAATATGCCTTACAATTTTTAAATTTTGAGCTCATTAGAAACTATAAGCTCAAAGTCTCTTATCCAGCTTCATCTGAAGTCAATCTACTAATCACACCTTAACCAAAAATTTTGGCTTAATTTATATTGTATACAGTGTATTGTAAATAACGTGAATGATAAGATAATGCAAATAAAAGAGCCTAAAAGGGGAATAAAATGGGAGTTTTGGAGAGCTGACATCATTATGCATAGAAATGTAACTTTTCATTAAGTACAGAGAGATTTAAATATCTTTAGAGTTGTATGTCTCCCAGAATTTAAGGTATTGGCTATATACTAAATGGCTTAATGACTTGGTTTCTATATATATTCCTACAAAACTCATCTTTTCTAGTACATGCTTAATAATCAAAAAAGTAATTTAATTTATTTTCAATTAATTCTTTTGTGGAATGGAGACAATACTCCATCATTCATTATACTTCCCAATTTTTATTTATTTCACAATGCTTTCTTCAGCATTATAAATAGATACATTTTAGCCTGTAAACAATTAAACTTCTGCAGTTTGCTTGCTTAAAACTTCTATACAGTTTGGTGACAGTGGCTGTAAATAGTATAATTAGATGCTATGTAGTGAGATAAAATATATTTCAGTTATATAGAAAAATCTGGTCACTACAGCAGCTTCTCCTTTCATCCTAAAGCACCATTTAAAGTTGTTTTTGTTTTTGTTTCCCTTTTCAGTTCCAAACTAGAGTTGTCGATAGTCTTTTTTTTTTCTATGAGTGCCAGTCACCTGGAGATACGGCAGTTGATCGATAAAACTGATTACTCTGCATGTGTAAACCAGATAATTTAGGCCCCGAAACCATTCTCCACCAGAAATATTTAGTTGCTTTCTCTACTAATGAAGTTCATAGCATAGTTATAAATCATCTTATTATATCGTTAATTTGTTTATGGAACAAAATTTTTGTTTTCCTATTAAATGATCAGTCTATTTTATTCCAACAGAAAAAGGTATGATCATCCAGTACCAGTGCTAAGTTCACTTCCTCTGCTGTTTACCAAAATAACACATCTACCCACCTCCCTCACAAGGAACCTGCCCTTGGCTTTACTGTGAAATCTCTGTCCAGTGGGTGAGGAGAGGCAGACCGTCCCAACAGGGGTCACCAACACGAGGATTTGTTTTCGGGGCTGACTTTGAAGGCAGTTGAGCAATATGGATATAGCACTATAAACAAATCTAGATTTGTTCTTGATTGCCCACCTTTCTCCAGAGTTTGACCCTTGGATTTAGGAGGTGTGGTGAACAGCAACAGAGAGATAGGAAATCATACTGCTAAACAAAACCCTTCTTCTGGGCAGTATAGCCTGCGTCAGACAACTCCAGGCATTGCTCCTACGCATGGTAACTAATCCCAACCCCAGCACCTGGACCAGGACCCAGCACATAGTAGGTGCTTAGCTTTCTCATCTGTAAAATGACGATTATAATGCCTATTTCACAGGTTTTTTGTGAGGGGAAAGCAGGAGAATAGTTAAAGTGGCCAGAGCTGTGCCCAACATGTAGTAGGCTCTTGTTATAAAAATACAGTCAGAAACTCATAACTAATTTAACTCTGTCTTATTGCAGGCAGTTTGGTCTCTCAGCCTGGGATGGTGATGGAAGACAGGGAAGCCCTGGCGTTAATATTTTTAAGTCCCTGATCTCTAATGAATGCTTTTATGTTTTTTGGGGTCTGGGCATTTTTAAAACAAATGTCATTCAGAAAAAATTGAAAGCAACAACATACATTTCTACATTACAGATAGCCTGATGGCGAAACTCCTTCTACATAACACTCCCATATCCAGGAAAGTTCACTGAGACATCTGGTTGAAACCTCTCTAACATGTCAGAACCTGACTGCCCTTGTGGACCCATTGCCAGGCCACAGCTTTTCCTGGGAGGACAACCTATCTTCTCTCTGAGGGCTCAGTGTAAAACCATGAGGCTCCAGGTTTGGAAATTAGAGCCTCATCCCAGTGTTGTTTAGCTGGTCCAGGTGGGAGCCTCGGTGATCTAACTAAGCCATTTAGATGAAGTGAAATATCAAGAGGTCAGAGCAAGAACATGAGGGATGTGACTCCTCCAGTGGGATTAGTTGTTGGTCAGGGAAAGGCAGTTTCCAGTGTGATTAGTGTTGGTCAGGGAAAGGCACGTAGGGAATGTAAGTTCGCTTTATCTGCTTTACTCGTGGGGAATGTAAGTTCGCTTTATCTGCTTTACTCGTGGAGGATGATAATTTCATCATGTATGACTTTCTATTATAATGTCCTAATGAGGGCAGATGAATCTCAGGGAATAATTTTGGTGTGTGTGTGTGTGTGTGTGTGTGTGTGTGTGTGTGTGTGTTTAAGTAGCATCCTAATGGCTCTGAAAATTACCTAAGGAAGATGTTGTAATCAGCCAGATCATGTTGGCTTATCAACATCAGGCCATGTTTCTGCATCTCTAAGTCAATTACCTGGAAACTTACATCATTAAAATAAAAGGCATCCATGTTTTATGTCTTGATAGGAAAAAAAAAAGATTAATGTTACTTTAGAAAATGATCTGGCTCTACCCAGGAAATGATTTCTTCTCACTCATTTTGTGTATTCTAGCCTAAAACAGCCCTGTCCATAGCTCTATAATTAGAAATACAATAGTCAAAGCCAGGCACTAGGAAAAATGTCAGATTCATTTTCTCCACCCCCACATGTACTATATTTGTTTGGTTTATTTTCTTCTTGCTCAATGAAGAAATTTTCTTTAAATATGAGTGTCAGAAAATAAAAAACTAAGTAAGTCACCAAGTTTATCATTTGGGGTATATTCTATTTTTATACTAGTTAATTGTATTTGGGGACATAAGGCACAGGAAAGGCTTCCCTATGTTATTTATATAGTAACTTTTCAGCCCATGGAAGTGTGTTGCATTTCGAACCCATATGACAAGTAAATACTTCTACCCTAAATGTCTGAAACAAGGACACCCAATGTCCTGTACACAAAAATGTGTCTCAAAAACTGACATAAGGATTAAAAAATGATTTTCTGTTTAGATCTACAACAAATCCTAAGGTATTTAGAAGCTAACTGGTCTAAAATAACATACTATTTACTAGAATAATTTAAAAAGGCCCATAGCTCTATACTCTTTTTCAAATAATTTTTATTAGGTACTTGCCCACAAGCATGCTGTGGCTTGGTACATGAACTTGATATCATAATAATGCAGACATTTGCTTTCTAAGACTTTACAATGGATCAAAGACAACTTTTATGCTGATATGTAATTCTAGAAGTATAGGGTTCCCTGGATCTCAAGGGCCACGCTCTCAGAACGTGCTCCCATCCTAGACTCTACTCACCTCTCCATTGGCACACACCAGCTAAGCTCGAAACCAGCTGGTCAGACCACAAGGGTCAGATGGGTACCATTGCCTAATGGAGGCAGAAGATGATACAAGAAAAATGCAAAACTCCAGTATTTGAATAACTCAAG
Source organism: Ailuropoda melanoleuca (assembly GCF_002007445.2). Classification (NCBI taxonomy): domain Eukaryota; kingdom Metazoa; phylum Chordata; class Mammalia; order Carnivora; family Ursidae; genus Ailuropoda; species Ailuropoda melanoleuca. The sequence continues at coordinate 72,286,338 of NC_048224.1, forward strand.
GCCACTGAAGAGAAGAAATAAACATAAGAAAACAATTAATAAACAAACTATATAAAATTAAGTACTCAGTTGTGTGAGGTTCAAAGTTGTTTTCCTGTTATTGTAGAATCAATCAGGAGGAAATGGACTTATGTTGGGCTGATTTTATTAGACATAAGAAAGGTCAAGCTTCCCTGTGGGTTAGACACATATGGATTTGACAGCAAGACCAGAGCTTGGTGCCTCTTAGTACTGATTTGTGGTTTCAATAGCTGCAGTGCATGACTGTAAGGTAGACATCCTTGAACTACCCTAAATTATGTACTTGATCCTGTGTTAGTTTAGAAAGGTTGCTTGGCATCAGCTGAGAAGCTGTTCTTCATCTGACATGAGGCCAAGTAACCTATATAATAGGTAACCTCTTTACAAAAAAAATTACATGATAAGCAAAAAGTTTGGCCTATAATCCTCCTGGGAGTGGTGTGGGGAAGCGCTAGAGAGAGAGAGAGAAGCTAGTTTATTTACATGTCATCCTTCCTAGAAAAAAATTGTGCTGATTGTGGCTTGATTTATTTATTTAATTGTGGTAAGAGCACTTAACATGAGATCTACCCTTTTTAACAAAAATTTAAGTGTACTATACTTAATGTTACAATGTTATATAGAAAGTCTCTAGAACATATTTATCTTCCTTAACTGAAACTTTATGCCAGCTGATTAGTTGCTCCCTATTTCCTTCTCCCCCAGCCCCTGGCAACCACCACCCCTGTCATCGTTGCTATGAATCTGACTATTTCAGATATGTCATATAAGTGGAGTCATGCAGTATTTGTCATTTTCTGTGATTGGCTTACTTCTTTTAGCATAGTGTCCTCAAGGTTCATCCAATTGTCAACATAGTGTAAAATTTCCTTCTTTTTAAAAGGTGAATAATATTTCATTGTGTGCATTTTCATAACATTTTCTTTATCCATTCATCTGTCAGTGGACACTTAAGTTGTTTCCATATTTGGCTTTTGTGAGTAGTTCTGCAATGAACATGGGAGTGCTAATATCCCTTTAAGATCTTGATTTCAATTCTTTAGGAAAATTCCCCAAAATGAGATTTTTGGGTCATATGGTAGTTTTACTTTTAATTTTTTTAATAAAATTCCATGCTGTTTTTCATAGTGGTTACATCATTTTGCATTCCCACCAATAAGATAAAAGGGTTCCAACTTCTCCGCATCTGTGCAAACACTTGTTGTCTCTTGGTTTTTTTTATAATAGGTATCCTGACAGGCTGTGGTTCTGATTTGCATTTCCCTGATGATTAGTGACGTTGAACATTTTTTCATATACCTGTTGACCATTTGTATGTCTTCTTTGAAGAAATGTCTATTCAAGTCCTTTAGTCTATTTTTAAAGAATTGTAGGAGTTCCTTAGTATTTTGGAGATTAATGCATAGTCAGAAGTATGATTTGCAAATATTTTCTCCCATTTTGTATGTTGCCTTATTATTCTAATTGTTTCCTTTGCTGTAAAGAAGCGTTTTAGTTTGATGTGGTCCCACTTGTTTTTGTTCTTGCTGCTTGTGCTTTTGGTGTCATAGCCATAAAATCATTGCCAAGACCAACGTCTTGAAGCTTTTCCCCTGTGTTATTTTAGGAGTTTCAGGTCTTCTATTTAAGTCTTCAATCCATTTTGAGTTGATTTTTATGTATACTGTGAGATAAGGGCCCCATCTCCTTTCTTTTGCATGTGAATAACAAGTTTTCTCAACACTGTTGGTTGAAGTAACTATTTTTCCCCATTGTATATTCTTGACACCCTTATTAAGCATCAATCTACCATATGCATGGATTCATTTTTGAGCTCTCTATTCTGTTCCCTTGGTCTATATATCTGTATTTGTGTCAGTACCATTCTGTTTTGATTGCTGTAGCTTTGTAATATACTTTGAAATCGAGAAGTGTGATGCCCTCATTTTGTTCTTTCTCAAGATTGACTTAGCTATTCTTGTGACTTTGTAGTTCTATAGAATTGTAGAATTTTTTTTCCTGTTTCTTCAAAAAATGTAACTGGGATTTTGATAGGGGTAGCATTGAGTTTGTAGATCACTTTGGATATAGTATGGACATTTTAACATTATTAAGTCCTTCAATCCATGAATGTGGACGTTTTTCCATTTGTTGTGTCTTCTTTCATTTCTTTCATCAGTGTTTCATAGTTTTCAGGTTTATTATTAAGTATTTTATTATTTTTTGATGCTATTTTAAATGGGGTTGTTTCCCTAGTTTTTTTTTAGATATTTCATTGAAGTATATAGAAATGCAACTGATTTTTGTGTCTTGCAATTTTACTAAATTTGTTTTTGTGTTCGAAAGGTTTTTTTATGGAGTTCTTATGATTTTCTCTATATAAAATCATGTCACCTGCAAACAGGAAAAATTTTACTTCTTTTCCAATCTGGATAACTTGTATTTCTTTTTCTTCTCTAATTGCGTGGTCTAGGACATCCAGTACCTTATTGACTAGAAGTGGCAAGAATGGGTATCCTTGTCTTGTTCCTGATCTTAGAGAAGCTTTTAGTTTTCATCATTAAGTATGATGTTAGCTGTGGGCTTTTCATATATGGTTCTTATAGGTTGAAGTATCTTCCTTCTATTCCTATTTTGTTGAGAATTTGTATCACAAGAAGGTACTGAATTTTGTCAGGTTCTTTTTTTTGCATTTATTGAAATGATCATGTGATTTTTATCTTTTATTCTGTTAATGTGATGTATCACATTGACACATTTATTTTCATAAGTTGAACAGTCTTTCCATCATTGGGATAAATGTCACTTGGTTGTGGTGTGATCCTCCTAATATGCTGTTAGCTTCAGTTTGCTGTGTTTTATTGAGGAGTTTTTCATCTATATTCACCAGAGATATTGGATGTAGTTTTCTTTTTTTGTGGTGTCTTTGGCTTTGGTATCAGGGTAATGTTGGCTTTATAAGATGAGTTTGGAAGTGTTCTCTCCTATTCCATTTTTGGAAGAGTTTGAGAAAGATTGGCATTAATTCTTTTTTAAATGTTTGGTGGAATTAACCAGAGAAGCTATCCAATCCTGGGTTTTTCTTTACTGGGAGATTTTGATTACTGATCCAATCTCTATACTCATTATAAGTCTGTTTGGACTTTTTATTTCTTTATGATTTAGTCTTGGAAGGCTGTATATTTCTAGGAATTTATCCATTTCTCCTAGGTTATCCAGTTGTTAGTATAGAATTGTTCACAGTAGTCTCTTATAATCTTTTTCACTTCTGTGGCACCAGGTATAATGACTTATTCTTCATTTCTGATTTTATTTGAGTTTTCTTTTTATCTTAGTCTAAAAAAGAGTTTCTCAATTTTGTTTACCTTTTCAAAAAACTAACTGGAAAACTCACCAATATGTGAAAATTAAACAGCACACTTTTGAACAACCATTGAGTCAAAGAAAAAATCAGAAAGGACATTAGAAAATAAGTCAAGACAAATGTAAAATACAGCAAAAACAGAACTAAGAGGGAATTTTATTGCCATAAATGCATATGTTAAAAAAGAAGAAAGATCTCAAATAGAACAACCTAAATTTAAACCTAAAGGAGCTAGAAAAAGTAGAGCAAACTAAGCCCAAAGTTAGCAAAGGGAAAGAAATAATGAAGATTAGGACAGAAACAAATGAAATAGAAGATAGAAAAACAATAGAAAAAATCAATCAAACTAAGAGTTGGTTTTTTGATTGTGGTTTTTCTTAACTTCAAAATTAAGAAAATAAATGTGCCAATGGTAGTCAGTTGAATTGAGGCAGATCTAGAACCACATGATTTGGGGCAGAAATATGTTTATGCAAGGAGAAAATGTGTATCAGTGTACTTGCAAGAATGCTTTACACTACCTCTTAATTTAGGAATATAGGAAATGTTCATCCTGAAACCTCTTTAAGAGATATTTCAAGTTACTAGTGACTGCCAGTGCCTGTCAGTGGCTGCCAGGAGAAAGCAGTGCAGACTAATCACACTATATTAAACTTTATGGTCCATTAGCTATAGAATTATTTTGTCAGCAGGCTACTAGATTTCACCTATAGTCATTTAGTGTTCACTAATTTTTTGCCAGAGTGTACCCTGGATGATGCTAGGAATCTGATTTCTTGCTTTGATTCACCTTTTTTCCTTGTCTAAAGTACTTTTCAGTGGGGACGATAACCTAACACACTGAGTTCAGTGTAAACAGGAAATCTGGCAGCAATAACTGGACCAAGGGCTAGCTTTGCAAAGCCAAGTTTTAATGAGTAATTTGCAAAGTAATTAATCAGGAGGCCACTATCCTGAGAAAATGGGTTAAGTATAGCCCACAATGACTTGGTGCCTTTCTTGGCTGCCCAAGGTGACAGTTTTTATGGGCCTACCCTCCTTATGACCAGTAACCTCTCTAAGTAACCTGCTGTTACCAGGATCTAATGGGGAAAGTTGTGAACTCCAGAGTCCACTTCTTTAGTCTTGAAAAACTGCAGATCTTGAATCATTAATGACCCATCAGTGGTTTGGAAAATCAATTTAGTAATTCAAAACCGACTGTTTTTTAAAAATTAAATAGGATAAACTAGAAATGCCAAAAGGCATCATGTAAGGTTAAATATTTTGCGAAAGAGAATTTCACACACATGTTAAATATGTGTATACCTATGTTGGTTCTAGGTTGCAATATAATACATATTTCTAACTATGGATCTTGGCCAGAAATCTCAAGTCATTATTTTATATAATATTTTTGAAATATGGAAACACTTTTTCAATTACATTTTAGATATAGTGATACATGAGAGTTTATTTATTTATGCTTAGGAAAAATAACTTCTCTAGGTAAGTAAATGAATTTTTGTCTGTATTCAGACAAAAGAAGTGAATATGCTTATATGATCCTCTGAAAAACATGACATTAGGTGTAAACTGTTCGATATTTTGCACTATTAATTTAAGTATCCTGAAATATTTCACAGCTATATTTTAAATCATATTTTTGTTGTAAATACCATTACAGAGTATGGAGATCAATGATGATAATGCAAATAATTTAAACATTTTAAATAGCATTTCAAAACTTAGAGTCCTGACACCAAAAAAGTAAAGTAAGATCTAATAAAAGCACACACAGAACAAGTGTTCAGGTTCTTCCAAGCAGTAGAGAGCACAATTGGAATATTTCAAGGCTATCACCAACACTTCTTTTTATATATTGTCATAGAAATTCTATAAAGCCCTGTTACTTTTAGTATTTGAGTACTTTTCACTCCTAAACATGTAAGCCCTGGACAGTTCTGATTTCCCCAATAGCTTGTCACACTGTGTATTTACTAATAAACTCAATATTACAAAATGGATATTGTGCATTGAGGCCCAGGATTGAGAGTAAAGGAGCCCTTTCAAGGAAGTAGAAGTCTCATTTGTTAATCACTTGGTAAGCCCCAGTTGTGAGGATCCAAACATAATTCAGACACTTAAAGAGCTCGGAGTTAGATAGCGAAACAGATGTGGTTGCAAGTATTAAGAGAACACTAACACTACTGCAGACAGTTCAGTGGTGGCTCAAAGTAGGGAGTTGTCCGTTACGATGGGGTAGGGGAGGTGCCTTTAGAGGCCCCCACATTACCACATTACCACAGTGAGCAGCAAAACATAATAACAAGGGCCTTCTGCATGTGGGACACAGCACCCAAGGGCTGGGTTACATATCAAGATGGGCCAGTGGGAAGGTCGATCAGGGTAGACCACGTAGTCACATCAAGCCCAGTCCTGTACACACACAGCCCCATCTGAGCTGAGGTCATGTCTCCGCGATCAGCATACCTATATTCACACCATTTCTGTTCCTAGAGGGATGACTTAGAAGTTCTGTCCCTGCCTACTGAGATTGAGAATATGTTTATCTCACATAAAATAGGTAGCAGGTGCTGAAGCAAGCAAGTGAAAGGTAAACTCCTACTCAAATGGTCAACATCACAAGTAAAACAGAAATTTGATCAATCAAATTAACAATGGAAGGTAACAATGGAAGGTAACAGGGAGAGAATCTTTGGGAAAGAGTATGACTTTGGGTCAAAGGACAGATGATTCCTAAGTGAAGAATAAATGAAAGCTTTGAAACCAAAAATGAGAAAGTCAATTTGATGTAAAAGGGGGAACACTCTGATAAAGAATTCGAGTGAGTGAAATGGAAATTGATTTATTAGAGATGAAGATACAGCTGGAAGCTCAGCAGTCTCATCTGGGGAAAAGAAGGAGGAAGTTAATCTACTCTAAGTGAAGGGTTTAATCTACTCATAGAAGGGTTTCCTTGCCCAGTAATAATAATATCAAAGGGGAAGGGAAAGGAGCAAGAAAAGATAAAATAATGACAACAACAGAACCCCCTAATCTATGGAGTCCTCAACCCAAGCATGGTTTAAAAATAAACTAAAGGCAGCAAATTGCTCTTCCAAGCCACACACGCATCTGTGTATGCCTAGACACCGCTTTCATGGGTCAGGAAAAGTTATCAAATCTAAAAACCAAACAAACAAACAAGAAACCCCTGCCCCCCTCCTGCAGAAAAATAATAATAAAAATAAAATAAAATAAAAAATTCTAGAGATTCAAAGACAAGGGTTTGGATGATTCAAACCTAGAATGAAAAGAGAGAACAGAAATGTCATACTTGAGATAAGAAAAGGAGATGGTGATCAGAACATGGACAGGTCTGGCAATGGAAGCAGCCCAGTGGGTGAGGCAGGATCCCTGAATTCGGACCTCGCTGCTGCTCCTGTCCAAGCTCTGTAGTCCTGGGGAGGGGCTGGCTGCCTGGCACATTTCCCTTTCCTTGCTGTTAAAACAAGAGGATTGGAAAAAATGATTCTAAGATCCTTGCCACACGTAAAGAATGTAAAGAATAGAAGAATATAAAGTGAATCCAGTTCTCATAACATATTCAAAGTTAATTCACCACTCAGGAAGTAAGAATCAGGTTTCTGTCAGTTGGTCATGTACTTATTTTCTTTTTTAGATTATCAACCCGCTCTTGATCTAGTTCACACACAAAACCCTGTTCCATTCCTTTCTAAAAATCTTCCTGGAATGTCATATTGTCTTAATGAAATTTATCTTCCAATTTCAACAAGAATACCCATATTTTGAATCATTAAAGGCCTAATGTCCAAAGTTTGTACACGTTCTGCCTGTTTTGCTCCTGCCTAGCTGCTTCTTGAGATGCTAGAGCCCTGGATTTACTGAGCTCTGTGTGTGCTACCTTGTTTGGAATATACTAGGCAAGGGCTTTAAACAGTGTCTGTTCAAAGTTGCATTGTGCTGGGTGGGGGAAATGGGCAAAGGTGGCCAAAAGGTACAAACTTCCAGTTATAAGATACATAAGTCTTGGTAACTTAGTGTACAGCATGGTGACCCTAGTTAACAATACTCTGTTGTTACGTATTTGCAAGTTGCTGAGAGAGTAGATCTTAAAAGTTCTCATCACAGAGAAAAAAATGTGTAACTATGTCAGGTGATAGATAGTAACTAATTTCCCAGTATATACGTATGTCAAATCATTATGTTATACACCTTAAACTTATACAATGTCATATGTCAATTATATCTCAATAAAACTGAGGAAAAATCAATTTGCATTGTGTAGTAGGATACTGCTTGATAGCTTCAATTGCATTTATAAACATCCCAATGAAAATTGTGAGGCACAAATTGCCTTGATTCTACTGCAGGGTCAAGTGCCTTTTCCTCTTGTTTAGTGTAATTGCCCAGTAACACACATAATAAACCAAAGAATAAAAAAGTCATTTCAGCCTGCCAATTAAACATGGCATTGCACTTACTTAGTATCACTAAGGTGCTAATAATGCAACCTTAAGGACTCAGAAAAGTAGGACCCCTTTCTTTTGTATAGGTTCCAAAAGAATAGCAAATTAGTTAAGAATATTGTTGAGACTTCCACGAAAAGACACCTTCAATAAGATTGAACAAGAGGCTTTGTGGCCAGAGGGACAAATCAATGAGAGTGAAGTCAGAGAAAGATGCTAGAAGAGGAGAGTCAGATGACAAGACTGAGCCGCACCACAGGGAACGTCCTGCTAAGTTTTAGACAACAATCTTGGTCAAGTTACATTTGAATTGTTGATTAGCTGCCACTTAGAAGATGCCGCAGAGATAACAGACAGTTAAGATTCCACAGTATGAAGAGATGGGGGTGGACCTTCGCATCCGGGTCAGAGACCCACAAACATACACTGGATGATAGAAGCTGAGTAGAGGTTATCAGTAAAAAGGGTGGGCAGGAGAGTAGTCGTGGAATCTGTTTTTTAAAAAATTAGCACGCAGAAGAAAAAACAAAGTCTTTAAGGCTATGTCTACACTAAATTTGCAAGTGCAGTTGAAGGGTCCAGAACATCTAGTGTTCACTGCCATCCTACAACCTGGAGTTCCCCAAGAAGTTTTTGAAGCGGATGCTCTGTCTGCATTCCAGGTAGGATATTTTGTGCTGGGTCCTTTTTATTTGTATTTTGATTCTCTTGCAGGGTATCCACCAGGGTGGATTCCGGTACTCCATTTGATCTCTAGACCATTGAATTCTTTGGGGGATCTGAAATATGAGTTTTCTAATGAGTTTAACCTTATGCATAAGCTGTCATGAAACTGCAGTTGGGAAGATTATCAGGAAATCCTGGGAAGGGCAGTGTCATTAAGAAAATTCCAGGAGAGGGATTCAAGGATGAGGAAAGTCTCAGCTAGAAAAACCTACCCTGAGTTGGACAAGGATAAAGGGAAAAAAGAGTCGGTTGGCATTGTTCATAAGAAGCCAAATACTGACTTTAATTAAGACCAAAAAAAGAGAAAGAAAAAAATTTTTATTTAAAAATTCAGTGAAGCACCAAGGAAAAAAATTAATGATGATCACAGAGTACATCAGAGGTTTCTGTTAAAGGGAAACTTTGAAAAAAAAAGAATATTAGGCAGGAGTAGCCATTTGGGTCAAAAGAGCTTTTATGAAAATTAGCTTGAGAAAGAGACATTCATAATTGATGACACAAAAGATAGTAAAACATTTCCTGCGCTTTGTTTTCTTTTTATTTAATTACTCTGTATCTTCTGGGATATGTCAGAGCATCAGTGATTTTGCAACATTAGTTGTCTGTCCAATTTGTTGAAAATTGCAGATGTACACCTATATGTGTGTGCATTGCACAATAGAGCCAGAACGTAAATCTGTACCGTTAGTTCAGTTTTGAGATTTTTAGCCTGGGTTACTTCTCATTAACAGAATTTAACGTGTATTAAATGATAGCTAACTGATTATGTTCTAATCCTTAGGATTCAAATGCAAGTGTTTTCTTTTTTCCTTTTTTTCTCCACAAATAAATTGTTGTGTCAGTTTAAAAACTTTCTGCTTTAATGGCATACTTGAAAAATTCAGGATGTTGGCAGAATGAAAGCCCAGTTGAAATTTTAACTCTGAAATAGACTCATTTTTCCTTTGCCAATATAGGGAATCTACAGGGACGTTTTGTTGCCAGACAAATGGAAAATTCCTATTTTGGGAATCAACCCTGACTATTTTTAAATAGTTCTCAGTCATTACTTCATCTAAGGCATAGCTTTTGATCCATTGCTCAAAGGATTAAACAAAATTCTGGATTTCAAGTGAAAGGTCAGCAAATGCCACACACGCCTATGTGGGAAGGGCCAAGTCACACAGTTAATTATTGCTGGTGCATCTGAGACACATTTGTGCGGGACTAGTCATTCGTTTTAAGTTTGTTGGTAAATATTTTCTTAAACTCATTTTAACAGTTGTATGATTTATTAGGGTATTGTAAGGGGTATTCACATTCCATTTGATAACTTATTTGCACTGAGGTCTCTATGCTAAATAAAGCATGGATGTGGCTAAGACACACTTTTCAAAGTATAATGTGTCAAATCATGACCATGATTGATGCTTGGACATACTTCCAAATATACCCATACCCTTAGCTTAAGTGACTTAAGCTTTCAGAAGCTTAACTGACTGCAGATTGAATAACAAATGGAATTGAGATGCAGTGGAAACTTGAAGCTAAGTCAGATAAAGAACACTATCATTACCCTCAAATGTGGATCAGAGTGGAAGAGGAATCTGGGATCCTGATGTGATGATAGCTCTCCCTGAAACATGATGCTCCCAGTCCATGAAGAGACCTATTCATGTGTATGCACAATATTTAAATATATCTTTTTAGAAAGGATTGTGATATAACTGTGCATATACATACACATACAGCATAGATCATGAGTGTACACACACACACACATACATGTGTGTTAGATAACTTTTCCAAATATATGTATGGAATATATATATAGAAAGAGTGAACGAGCAAGGGCATGCTTGAGTGCATATGTGTGTATGTGTATTCTATAGATGATGTACACTTATATTTAAAGATATATCCCAGAGGGCTAAAAATCATTCTCAAGTTGTTTGCCTGCTTTTCGAGTACATTTCTGAACAACCTAGAAGTTGTAAATGCCCCTAGGCTCCTTATAGCATATAGATGAGGGTCAGTTCTGGGTAGATAATGCTTGAGCTTTACTATTAAAATGTAGTTTTGCATTTTCTTTCACAACTTTTCTTTTAGAAAAATAAGGCAATGGTGGGGCGCCTGGGTGGCACAGCAGTTGAGCGTCTGCCTTCGGCTCAGGGTGTGATCCCGGCGTTATGGGATCGAGCCCCACATCAGGCTCCTCCACTATGAGCCTGCTTCTTCCTCTCCCACTCCTCCTGCTTGTGTTCCCTCTCTCGCTGGCTGTCTCTATATCTGTCGAATAAATAAATAAAATCTTTTAAAAAAAATAAGGCGATGGGAAGCTTTTCTGGTTTGGGGGCTTTTTTTTTTGTATGTTAATCTAATTGTTGGCCTCATGTCTATGAGACTTGGGGGGGGGGTTAGACATCATCATAGAACCCCAGGACCAAGCTGCTATCCTGAAATTAGGTCTAACTTTGAAATGTAATTTCTGTAGGAGCCCATGGTTCAAGTTTGAGGTGTTCTAAACTACATTTGGAACTTTCAGATTATCATGGAATTGAAATTTATTTGATGAGAAAAACCCCGAAGCCTAAGGGAAGTGTATGCTCTGAAGCTCCAATACTCATGTGCATCTGCTTATCTCTGATATCGTAATGGCTATTTCTGAATCTACACCTTTTCACCAAGAAAGCCTAGAGATTTGCTTCCAAGTTACAGATATATATGGTATAATAGCTAATTGTAATATGATAGGAGAGTAAAGATTCATAGTTTGGATATAGTGAGTTATTTCTAAATATTGCCTTACACATGATTTTAAATATTTAGAAGAAAAAATATTAAGTGACTTAGATAATATAATTAGCCTTTGGGTTATTATTGTTGTTTATTAATGCAGTGAAATCCCATTAATTCATGTACAGTTTGGTATTGGTTGTTCAAGTGAAACCTTGGCATAAGTATTCAATATCTGTATTTATAATAAAAGTAGAAATAAGGTAGTATGGACAACATGGACCTTCAGAGGAGCACCAATAGTGCTAAGTGCTCCATATAAACCTAACTTAATGTCACGAGTAGCCTCTGAGAGAGATGATATCATCTATATTTTACCCCTGAGGAATCCGAGGCATAAGGTTTAAGTGACTAGCCAAAGTGTGTATCCAAGGAAGTGGACTGAGGATTTGAACTCAGTTCCTATGCTTTTTTGAGTACAAAGCCTCTTTCTAAGTTCCTTCCTTCTTTTGTTCAACAGGTATTTGCTGAGCAACAATGTGGGCTTAACAGTATGCAAAACATTATTCTTGCAAGCAATATGTTTATTATCATATTTCCCAATCCTGCTTATCTGGGCCCTAGAGCCGTTTTCTAGGACTTCAGGGTGCTGGCTCTCTCCTAGATGAGCTGAGACTCAATGTATCCATTTGAAATATTCATTCCCTGGTAATTTATACTCTTTCAGACCCCATGCATATCCTCAACTAGTCTATTGATGCTGTTTTGCTCTAGTTAATTTTGTGTGTTCATGAACTTACTACTTAAAGTCAGGATTCCCTATAGGGCAGGATAAGTAGAGTCCAGCCAGTTCCTGATAGTATTGTCAGCAAATGCTCCTACCAACCTAAACTCTGAAAATATTCTCAGATGTTGAGTTGATGCTGGCACAAATGAAAACCAGATACAATTTTAAGGTAGAAATCCTTAGAATCTTTCCTGAGTGTCAGGTGGGAGGAAGCAGCTATGCATATATCTTATTTTAAAAAGCATGAGCGAAGGTTTTCTTGTGTTTGTGCTGTCAGCCTGTTTCAGAAAAGAGTTGGCTCTTCTCATACAGAAATGCAGTGCTTCCTTCTCAACATCAAATTCAGTGGGCTTTTGGGTTCTTAGAGGTATCTAAGATATTTCTCTTTCTCATTTAGCGAGACATAAACATTATTCTTATTGAAGTGCACAGGGAGACTTAGCATATTTCCTGCCATGTGCAAGGCTGTCTTGCTATTTTCATCATGATTCTTGTGTTGATTGTGATCTCTTTAAAGCCTTTCTTTAACCTATAAGGGACACTGAAATCTGACTGCCCCTGCAACATGTCAGAGATTGGAAGAGGCAGGCCATTAAGCCAGGACAGAAGCTACCTTGGCATCATTACACTCTAGCATATATGTTTAAAAAACAACGCATGGGGCACCTAGGTGGCTCAGTCAGTTAAGCATCTGCGTTCAGCTCAGGTCATGATCTCAGGGTCCCGAGATGGAGCCCCACGGAGGGCTCTGTGCTCAGTGGGGAGTTTGCTTCTCCCTCTCCCATGGCCCCTCACCCCTACTCAAGCTCTCTCCCTCTCAAATAAATAAATAAAATCTTAAAACAACAACAACAACAACTCTAGAGGTAGAAAGTTGAAGCATTTTTAAAGGTGTCTAAGGACTTGTTAGTGTATGCCCTACCACACCATTTTCATTACACACTTTTATCTTGGAAGAATGGTGGAGTTTTACGATTACCAAGATTTCCCCCAAGCCTGTGAAAGCTAATGAGTTGTATTTTCTCTCCCACTACTGGATGAGACTCCTGTTAATAGCTAGGCCTCACTGGCTCTGTCCCAGAATTTCATCTGTCCTCTTACCCATTTTATAAAGCCTGTCCTTTTGTGTCCCATGACCCAGATAGAAACAACTCCAATGAGAGCTTCACACATAGTGGAACGAGGCACTGTGTGCACACTGGGAATCGACTATTTTGCCATGTGCTTGCTTGAAACTCAGGCCTGTATAGAGTATAGAAATCATTTATGGAAATAAAAGAGGGAGAACAAAAAAGGAGACCAAAAAAAAGATAAATTTCTATAGTGCTCCATTGAAGTTGGATACTACTGGGAATTCCTCTATGAGTTACATGGGTAAAGAAGAGTGGGAGATTGTGCACTTACCAGATGAATTACGTCCATGTAAATATGCAGATTGGAAAGTACAGTCCAAATACAGCTTTGCTTCAGAGTTGTGTTTTCCTTGTTTGGTTGTACCTAAATTGTTCCAAAATTTCCTCAATCCTTCTCTTTTCTTTGAGTGTTAAGCAAATGTCATCAGGAAGCATAAGTTTCAGCTTAATATCTTTTTTTTTAAAGATTTTATTTATTTATTTGACAGAGAGAGAGACAGCCAGCAAGAGAGGGAACACAAGCAAGGAGAGTGGGAGAGGAAGAAGCCGGCTTCCCAGTGGAGCAGGAAGCCCGATGCGGGGCTCGATCTCAGGACCCTGGGATCACGCCCTGAGCCAAAGGCAGACGCTTAACCACCCAGACGCCCCTCAGCTTAATATCTATGTATTCTACACATCTAAAATAGAATCTTACTTAATTTTAATACATCTTATTTGCTAAGAAAAAAATAGTAATTTAAGTAGTTGTCTTTGTAAAAAAAAAAATAGAGTAATTCCCTTGGTCTTGGCTGAGAGTCCTTTATCCCACACCTGTTGAAAATTAATTCAAGTCACTCATTTATTTAGTTGAGTAAGTTAGAAGACTTTTAAAAAGTAATTTATCCAATAAGACCATAGGTCAATGGCCCCTATGAAATGCCAAGTATGCTAGCAGTCTTTAAGCTTTTTGTGCAAAGAGTGTGAAAAGGTTTATGTAAATAGACTAGATTTCATTTTAAAGTGCATTAAGTGACATAAACAAATATGAACAATTTATTTTGTAACTTCCCAAATAACTTCAGTGAATGAAAATAGGAGTTAAATATTGGAGTAGTAATATAGTCTCAGAGCAATGGTTAGGTATGTTATTTTAGTATATCCACTGGAGAGGAATAAATGTGTTTTAAAATGACATAAGGCCCATGACTTCAAATTTTTTTATGTGAGCTGCATTTATATAAATCATCAATTATTTCCCCCTTGGGATTGTTGCCTTGCTTAATCAATGGACTATGGAGTTGTGCATTGTAAGAAAGAGTTAATATAACACAATTCAAGTGATAATTCCCTATGGGGAGAAAAGTTCTAGAGATATTCTAAACTGGGAAGGGTTCTAGAGCGGCACCATCCGATAGAAAATTTATAATGTGAGCTATATATGTCAGTCTAAATTTCCAGCAGACACATTAAAACAAGTAAAAAAAAAAAAGCAGGTGAATTGATTTTAATAATACACTTTCTTTAACCCAATACATCCAAAATATTACTTCAACATGTAATTAATATAAAAAATATCAAGGAGATATTTTCCCATGTTTTTCTACTGTTTTGGTGGTCTGGTATGTATTTTATACTTGCAACACATCTCAGTTCAGACTAGCTACATCTCTCAGGCTCAGTAGCCCTAGTGGCTAGTGGCTCTGGTATTGGACATCACAGCTCTAGACCGAAGGCTTACAGGGGCCAAACAGGTAAGAATGGAGACAGAGCCCCAATGGGGCCTGTGGCCAGCTGCAGCCCTTCTAACATGGACAGAGCTGCTCTCAGCTCAGCTCAGCCGGTTCCTACCTTAGCCCTAGTACTGCCAGTTTTTCTGAGTTTTGGGGGGAGGCCAAAAATTCAGAGTCCTGCAGGCAATTTCTCAATTTTTAAGTGTTGGCAACTAATTCAAAACTTTTAAAACATCATATGCGCCTGGCCCTTAGGCTGCCAATTTGTGGCCTTTGTTCCCAGCATTTCAAAGTTTAAGGCATGTGAGGTTCTCTGGCTCAGGCAATGTGCTGTGTTAGAGTTTGGTTAAGGATAAAAAAGGATCCCCACTTCTCACAAATACAAATGTGTTTGAAACATGTTTCTAAATGTAGGGACTGTATCCCATGTTAGAATCAATTCAGTGGTTGGTTGCTCTGGCCACCTGAGTTAGTGCCTTCCAGAAAGAAAATGTCACATGTTCATAGAACCTAGACTTGCAAAGTCTCAGGGATAAAGGATTTCATTGCTTTAGCTGACTGCACTCCCTGTTTTTTTAAGTGTTCATCCTACCTGTAACTATTTGCTCAGTGTCCCTCTTCCATGGCAGATTACGGGCTTTTCGAGGGCAGGCAGAATCGGTGTTGTTCCTTGCTGTAGCTCCAGCATCTGGTGTATGGAACCTTATGCCACTTTGTACTGAAAGAAAGAGTAGGTAAATAAATAACTGAAAACCCAAGGAGGAAGTATTGTTGAGGATACAGAAAAATTAGAAACTTCATGCCCTGTGGGGGGATGGTGCAGCCACTATGGAAAACAGTCTGGCAGTTCCTCAAAAACTTAAAAATAGAATTATCATGCAATCCAGCACTTCCACTTCTGGGTATATATCTCCCACAATTGAAAGTAGGGTTATGAAGAGATATTTGCATACCCGTGTTCCTAACAGCATTATTCACACTAGCCAAAAGGCGGTAGCAACCTAATTGTCCATTGACAGATGAATAGCTCAACAAAATATGATATGTACATACAATGGACTATTATTCAGTCTTAAAAAGGAAGGAAATCGTGTCATATGCTACAACGTGGATGAAAGTTGAAGACATTATTCTAAGTGAAATAAGCCAGTCACAAAAGGACAAATAGTATATGACTCCACTCATATGCAGTGCCTAGCATAGTCAAACTCACGGAGGTAGAATGGTGGTTTTCAGGGGATGGGGAGGAGGAGGGAATAGGGAGTTAGCATCTAACGGGTACGGAGTTTTCAGTTTTGGGAGAGAAGAGGAGTTCTGTGGATAGATGGTGGTGATGGTTGCACACCAAAATGAATGTACTTAATGTCCCTGAACTACATGCTTAAAAGTGGTTAAAATGGTAAATTTTGTTATGTATGTTTTAGCACAAATAAAAATGCATAATTCTTAAAAAATTCAAGAAAGTCAAATGACTTATCCAAGGTTTTAAGATTCTGCCCTGGAGCTCTTTAAGCTGTCCCAGACTATTAGTAGTATTTTTCAAGGTAATATTTTTTGAAGGTCTTAAAGCTGGGAACCAGCAGAGCTAGATCTTAATAAGTCCCTTGATATCTTAGTACCTCACTTCCCACGCATGCATTGTCTTGTCTCTCTGAAAACAGCTTACCAGTAAGTTTAAGACGGTGAAATGAAATATGTATGAGAAAAGTATATGTACTACATTAATCTGGGCTGAATTCATTATGCTCCAGGGAATTAATGTATTATTGAGATAGAAACTTCCTGGTCATGTAGCAAATATCTAAGAACCTTGTTGAACTGATGCCCCAGCATGATCATTGCCCGGTTCAATTAAAACGGTAAATTTGCCTCAGTCACTGAGCAAATTTTTTTTGCTTTGTTGCCTTGGCGCTGATGATGGTTTTATTTCAAAGCAGTCTTCCGTGTGCTGAAATGCCCTTGGAGTCAGATTCTTCTCCTCTTGCTCTCACAGTAAAGTGAGGTGGGAAGAGAATCCCATGTGCAATAGGATATCTGGTCTCACGAGGCAGCGCCAATGCCCAGACGTGCAGCATCTTCAAGTGACCTTTCCGGGCTCAGGAGCTCTGTGCATGTCTGTTGTTCAGAGCAGCCTGCTATAAGCAATTAGAGAAAAAGGCATAAGCATTTTCATATTTTCACTCTTTAGAAATTTATTTGGAAAGCCAGCTCTCAGTTTTCTGTCGCATGCTGTATCACGTCTCATTTTCCAAGAGGACACTATCCTGAAACTGAGAAAGCAAGTAAGCTTCTGTGCTAGGTCTAATTCATAGATGGCCCAGTTTATCCACCCTCATGTTTGAAAAGTGAACACAGCTCAATGCCTTGCCTGTTTTGCCACTCGCACATAGATCCTTCCTATTGTCCTGAGAGCTTGCAGTCGCATCTTGAGCTAAAATACATTCAGGGGCGCCTGGGTGGCACAGCGGTTAAGCGTCTGCCTTCAGCTCAGGGCGTGGTCCCGGCGTTCTGGGATCGAGTCCCACATCAGGCTTCTCTGCTATGAGCCTGCTTCTTCCTCTCCCACTCCCCCTGCTTGTGTTCCCTCTCTCGCTGGCTGTCTCTATCTCTGTCAAATAAATAAATAAAAATTTTAAAAAAATAAAATAAAATAAAATACATTCAAGATTGATGGAAAGAGTTGAGTGCAGAACAAAACCATAAAACAAAAAAAGAAAATAGCGATGAAAAGTAAATCTTAGTTTGGGGAAATTCTACCAAGATATAAAAGCAATGCAAAATAATTGCAAAAGATAAATTTAACTACAATTTCTACATATCAAAAATATGATAAAAATGTAAGCAACACATTAGGAAGAGATTTGTAACAAATGTGATAGACAAAGGGTTAATATGAAAATAAATGTCTCTAATCAATCATAAAAAAAACTTTACTATCCCAATACCATAATTGAAAAGGGAAATGATTTTTCTCTACAAAAGAAGAAATATAAGTGGCTAATTAGTGTGAAAAAAGTTATTCTCTCAGTAATTAAAGAAATGCATACTAAAATGAGATGAAGACTTTCTACTTTTTGGCAATATTTTTTACAAGATAATCCTCAGTATTGGCACTCACACACCGCTGAGAGGAGTAGAGTGAATATAGCTTTTCTGGAAAGTTATTTAGCAGTACATCCTAAGAGCTTTAAATGTGATCATACACGTGACTCAGAATCTGTCCTAAGGACGTAATTGGAAATACCAATAAAGATATATAACGATGTTCACTACAGCATTATCAGCAGTTGTGAAAAATTGAGGATAACCCAAATGAACAACAGCGGGGAATTATTTATATAAATTGTGGTTTCAATGACATTAATGCTGACATTAAAAACCAGGAGTCCAAAGAATATTGATTAAAATGTTCAGTGTGTATTGTGCACAATTATATAATGTGTAATTGTGTAAATGCGTGTAATTGATAGACTATTGGAGATACTAAATGCATCATGGCAAATCTGTATATATGCATGGAAAAAGGATTAAATGAAAATCAGCAATATGTTAGACACTGTTATCTCTAGATGGCCAGATTACAAATAATTTCAATTTCAATTTTCTTTATAACTCTTCTCCCTGTTGTAACTTTTCTACAATAAAAATATATAATTTCTGTAAATGGGAAAAAAGTTTTTAAAAATGGAATTGCTAGGAGCACCTGGGTGGCTCAGTAGGTGAAACACCTGCCTTGGGCTTGGGTCATGATCCCAGAGTCTTGGGATGGAACCCCATGTCAGGCTTCCTGCTCAGCGGAAGTCTGCTTCTCCCTCTCCCTCTGCTTCTCCCCCCACCCACCCACCCCCCACTCGTGCTCTGTCTCGCAAATAAAGAAATAAAAATCTTAAAAAAAAAATGAATTGCTACCAAAACAGATTTACTATGAAGAAAATGCTTCATCTTTTTCATAAACTCTTTCCTGGCACCATTATACCCTTTGCAGTTAAAGACTCCAGCTTGTCTCCCATATTCATCAAATTATCAAGTCCTATAAAGTCTGAGATTAAATCCTGCATGCTTCCTAGACTTGGCCCTTCCTTTCTACTCCCCTATCAACCCTCTAGTTTGGTTTAGGTCTTCGTTACTTATTGCCCCTTGACTCTCTACTGCCCTGGGTTTTGAATCCTGACCCCAGATCTGGCATCCACCATTCTAAGCGATGTGCCTCTAGCCTGGCTTTCTCGTGTTAGCCCTCGGACACCCCTATGCATGTCAAACAGGCTGTCCCCTCATGCACCTATGCTTTCATAACTGTATGATGTTTCTTCCACTAGCAATAGACTTTCTTCAGTCCTTCTTTCAATAGACATTTACTGAGCAATTTTCATATGCCAAGCGGGGGGGGCACAAAAATGAGTTAATCATAGACCTCTGCGTTCGAGGGGCTCACAGTCAACTTGGGGAAACAGACAAATACACAACTAGTTATATTTTGTATAATAAGTACTAGCTATGTTAAAAATGTTATCCAGTGGTGGAAGTGGGATTTGAGCCAAGGTCGACCTGCCTCCAAAGTCATTTTGCTTTAAGGTAGGGAGAGAGAAAAGCCATTGCAGTGGTCAGATATGGCTGGCACCTGGGTGTATGCTGGAGAGGAGCAGGACATGAGGCTGCAGAATGTCTGTGTATGACATGTTGAGGGCCTAAAACCTAATCCTATTTATAACTGAAATAATTAATAACTAATAACTCTGTTCCATGCCCTGTTCTATGTGCTTTGCACATACTAACTCAGTTAATCCTCACAACAACTTGATGATATAAAACAACTGTATCTTTTTATAGATAAACCGAGGCACAGAAGATTAAGATGAAGGAACTGAGGCACAGAAAGAGTTGCACCATGTCACATAGTAGCTATCTGGGACCAGAGTCCAAGATCTTTACTACTGTGCTTTAATAATTTATGTGCTTAGTTGTCTTGCGTCTGCAAATAGATTGTAAATCATAAAAGGTCAGAGACTGTCATAGGCACTGTTGTATCTCTAGCAGAACCCTATGCGTGGACACCAGTAGATATGAATTGAATCAGATTAAACAGAGAGACTTCAAAGTCTCCTGTGAAGTACTCCTACTTGCTTTGAGAATTATCCAAATCTATGTTGTTGGGGGAAAGTGGAGGAAAAAAACGCAACTGTTTATTCCACCATCCCAGCTCAACATTGTTATGTCCCTGAGCAGCAGATAGCACATATGCTGGCTGAATTCACACTGTGTCCTCTCTGCCTCGCAGGGTCAGGATTTCCTCAAGTTGGAGGCTGTCACCTTGTTGAACCTCCCACTGGTTTCAAACTGTAACCTGACTGAAAGGCACTTAGAATATGATTCCAGAATGTGAGAGGTACTAGCTTTTTAAATTCACTTGTTCTAACCCTGTAGCTTTTTGGAGGAAGAGAGTGAGCCCTGTCGGTCCAGATTCCAGCATAATAGAGTCATAATGTGTAAGCTTAAAGGGGATGCTATGCAAATGAACACTTGTTTCCTGTTTGAGCCAAAGACAGAGCGGTATGCCTATAATGCGTCTTCTCTTACATTATGGGAACTGGTTGGCTCACCTGCGCAGCCCCAATAGGAATGTCACTGAGGACTTGCATGCGCGTGTACACAAAGGATGGAATCTGAAGCCTTTTCTCTCCCCCCCCCACCCCCTCACCCTCACTCACACATGCGGGAGGAGCAAGCTGCCATGAGGTCATGTAAGGACACGCAGCACTTCTCATTCCAACCATAGCATCGCGTTTGCTTTAAAGGAGCAGAGCGGGAGGGTGGAGGGGAGAAATGGGAAGAGCAGCATCACGTGCTCACCTCCCCATACCTTGGCTTTTTTCACGGCTTTCCCTGTCGCAGCCCTACCCCATCCCCACAAATCAAAATCATCTTTGGCCTGGGAGGCGAGGCTCAACGGGGCCTCTTTTGTAACAGTAATGGCAGCTAATATTAATTGAGCACGTTTATCAGGTGCAAGACTCTGTTCTGTCAGGGAACCAGCGCGTGTAAGTTGAGCGATGCATTCACTGTGCCTCTCTGTATTTATCGACTGCAGGAACCAAGGTTTAGAGAAGTTTAGTGAGTTGCCTGGGATGGGAGAGCCAAGACTCAGATCCACGCTGTGTTACTCCAAAACCCAGACTTTTAGCCTTTCTTGGCTGTAGAATTTTGGCCTCCAAATTCTCCCTGCTTCTGCTTCCAGCTAGAAAGCATCTATCCTTCTAACAAATGTTCACAGTGCTTTATCCATATTTCTTTAATGGGACTTACCAGTGTTAACATCCGATGATCATTATTTATATAAAGTGTTCACTTTTCCTATCAAATTGGGGGCATGGAGACAAAGTTTCTTTCTTATTCCTTGGCATATTTTCTCTGGCACCCAAAGTAATGTGTAGCACCCACAGACAAGAATAAGAAAGGTTGTTTCTGATCAGATTTGACCTTTCTGAGCACCTGCACCTTGACCGGAATTTGGGGATCTATAAAACTACCTGTAGGAATACTTCAGCTCAGATTTCCTAAAGAAAAGTGAAGATTTACCTGGGGAAACTTGAATCATGGTTTTTCTCACAAAAATGTGGAGATCATGCCTAAGAATCCACTATGATAGAAAACATTTCATTCCTTAAAAAAAAAAATTCTCTTCTTCCTGTTATTGGTAGTTCTGAACATTAGATTTTTTCCCCCATGGGGTTAGAAGGTTCCTAAGTATATGATTGCAAGTAGAAAAATCGGGGCAAGAAATCAGGTATTGGCAGTTTTTCCATTTTTATTTGTGTGTGAATTTTTAATATAAATGCTGGGACGTAAAACATTAATGCAAGTCAAAAAGTCTCCATGAACACATTTCAGCAATTCAAGTTTGTAACAATTATAAATAAACCTGTTAAATTTTTCTGGACAATGCCAGCATCTGGATTGTTTAAAAAAAGTAAATGTCTTATTGCTGACAAAAAAAGAAAAACAAACAACAAAAAACTAGGCAAATCATACACCATAGTCCACCTTACAGTGCTTTTCACTTAACCCCCCAGTTCCTTTTGCTGTGCTGGCTCTGTTCAGAAGTCATTAGCATCCCAGTCCGTTCAGAACCGCTTTTTGTGTATCATTCCGATTTGCTGATCCTTTTCTGCGCATCTCACTTGTTTAGTGACAGAGTTGAAGCTTCCTTGGATCCTCTGTGGCAGGCTGCGGAGACACCCCCATCTCACAATGCTTCACATTTAGACTTGAAAGGAACTAGTCATCATTAACTGTACTTTGAAGTTCTTCTATCACATAAATTTATCTACATAGTTTCAGACATTCTGGGAAATACCTGCTGTAGATATTTATTATGCCAGGAATGCTCACTCCTCCCTCTCATCCTCCCTTCCCTCCTCCCTCTCATCCTCCCTTCCTCCCTTTCACTCTCTCTCCTTCTCTGTCATCTTGCTTCTTGGGCTGTGACAAACAGGAAGGTTCATACCCTGATCCAGTTTTTGGCAGAAGAGACCTGTCTTGAGGGTGAACCCGGCTCTATCACACCTCCCATGTTCCACCCTTAAATATCTTTCTGGATGCATTATTAAAGATTTTTGTATTTTTCTCTTCAACCATTTCATAATCATCAGTTTCTAAGCTATACTAGCACAGCATTTTGTTCATAACCATGCACAAATATTTATCGATAAATGGACTGGGGGGCGGGGAAGAAAGGGAAGAAAGAAACTAGTGTATGCAGGCTCACTTGTACAAACAATGTCATCCCTTCTCCTCAAAGTGCAGTGCTGGACAGGACATGCTGTCGTGGCACCACCACCATCCCCCATCTCTGATGATCTGAATAAATCACAAAGGTGCTTACGGTTGTCCTGGGGTCAGTTTTGATGTCTGTGCTGCCTGCTGTGGAACAAAATGCACAGCTGGCCCAGATGTTGCTGCCACCGCCCCCGACTCCCACCATCAGCATAGCAAGAATTCTAGCAGATCCATAATGTTGCATCTGCACCCATGGCAGAGAGCCCCATACACTTCCATCAAAAGGAAACAGATACGGTTCCCTCTGTGTCAGCCTTGTTTCAGAAGCTGGAGACAATGAAGTCTCCAAAGCCAGGCTGCTTGAACCTCTTGGGTGACAAATTCTTGTTCTTGCTGCCATTGACCTAAGGGAACTGAATGCCCTGGGATTCCCATGAAGATGAGTTTCGGGTGGAGCTACTCAACCCTGCGGGTCCTGCTGCTCGGTTCACTGCCTTGGTTAAGATAGGGGTATGGTCTTGCCATTAGCTGAAGTTCAAAGACACAAAAAAGTGGTGCAGTGGAACCAATGCTGGCTCCCAATGGCAACTCCCTGGTGTTGCCACAGCCCAAGTCCTGCTGATTCACCCAAGCTGTTGTGTTTCCTCAGGGGGCAAGAATAGATGCGCCTTCCCTCAGAGCTGCATTCTGTCCTGAAAGCTCCAGTGGCACAGCTATCTTGTTTTACTCACAGAACCTGAGAGCATCACCCTAGTGGAGCCAACTGCCACCATCTGCCTTGGATCAGATTCTAGAATAAGTCACTTCATGAAAAAGACCTATATCCCGTCAGTGTCCAGTGCATGGTGGAGAGGCAGTTCTACTGGTTCTATCTCTTCCTGCCTTCCAGAGGCTTCCTCTCTCCGGTACCTCTGTTCTTTTCTCCATCTAGTCTGTGTCAAGGTACTGTCAGCAGACAAATGTTAATAACTTTGAATCTGAAAGGGTTCAGCTCCCTTTATGCCCAAAAGCCCTCTCAGCTTCCAAGTAAACTAGTGGATGCCATGAGATATGTGGTAGAAAAATTCCACTGGAGCCCACCTAGGGACACGAAACTCCAGATGTTGGCAGGTATAGGAGGAACTGAGCTTCTTCTGCCCACCTGTGGCGTCTGAGCCCAGGCCTTGTTTTATCCAGATGTGCAGTCATATAAATAATTATCTTATTGCCTATAAGTAGAAGAGGGAATCTTACAGTAATTCGTACCACAAGTTTTTTCCAAGTAGGTTTAATTTTATTTCTGTCCATCTTTTTTAATTTAGAAATTTGTTTTTAGTATAAATTTCATAAGTAAAATACTTACAGAAAAAAATATTTTAATTTTCATATGTATATAAAAGCTTTCATGCATAAAACTTTCCTGAGCAGCGAACAATGCTGTAATCAAGTATAGGTCTATGTGTATGAGCGTGTGTGTGTGTGTGTGTGTGTGTGTGTGTGTGTGTGTGTGTGTGTACAGGTCACCCACTTACACGCATCCTGAGTGTCCTGGGGCTCCGTGTGGAAAGCATGTCTCATCATGCTTGGCTGCAGCCAAGTCAAGGTTGAAAGTTGCTGCTCGGGCCCCCCCCCCCACACCCCGGCTGACCACTTCCAACACAGCAGCCCCAGCTGCTTTGCATTCTGCCACTTCCAAATGCTTTTTTCTTTCCTCAAGGCCAAATCATACACTTCTGACTGGTTGTGCCATGTGTGAACCTTGATTTTTTGGTTTGTTTTGTTTTGTTTTGTTTTTTTATTCTTGCAAGATGACTGAGGAAGGAAATCAGGAATAGTGATACGCAGATAGTAGATAAATGGCACATCATCGCTCATACTTGAATAATTCAAGTATGAGCGATGTTTTAAAATGTGTTTTAAAATGTGTCGGGTTAATGTAGTATTTCTGCTGTTCAAAATACATGCCTTGGGTGCCTGGGTGGCTCCGTTGGTTAAGTGACTGCATTCAGCTCAGGTCATGATCCCGGGGTCCTGGGATGGAGTCCTACATCGGGCTCCCTCTGCTCTGCAGGGAGCCTGCTTCTCCCTCTCCCTCTGCTGCTCTTCCTGCTTGTGCTCTCTTGCTCTGTCAAATAAATAAATAAAATCTTTTTAAAAACCACACCCACACAAAATACATGCCTATACCAGTGCATAATATGTGCCTGTGCTTTGGTGCAACGGCCCTGCTCAAGTAAGATTGCAGGGCCAAATCTTTTGCAGATATCCATCTGCCTACATATTAATTGAGGCAAGTCAGCATGGAGAGCCCTTTGAAATGCTTCAGAATGTTGCACAGTGGCCATTTTAACTACTGAATTCTTCGTGTGGGGGCTCAGTGGACACAGCAGTTCACAGCCCCAGTGAAAAACCATGCAATGTATGTAAAACAAGCAAACAGTTAAGCCCCCACTAAGCGCCAGGCACTCAAGCCTGTCAGCTGCTGCTGGCATGCACAAATGAAAGGCTACCAGGGCCTCCTCTTAGATGCCAACCCTCACTGCAGCGCCCAGAGCATTTGGAAAACATCACTATCAGATATGGCAATTCATTTCCTTAGGGCAGAGCTGGGAGTTGAGGTTAAATGCAAAGAAGCACAACAGTGCAGGTTTCCAGGCCTTTCTCTTGCAATCGATCGTGGCAGGACTTTGGGTGAGGTGAGCGCAGTTAATTCTCCATTTGCTTGTCTTTGGCTACTCAACGTATTTCTAGCCCCAGGACGATAGTTCAAGAAACCAATGCAGTTCAACAGGTAGAAGCAGGTGAAGATGAAGCTCCTTGTGACCCCGGGATTTCTTGTCAGGTCTCCTGATCTGCTCAAAATATCAAAGGAAGGCACTACATTTTTAAAGACAATCTCCATACCTTTGCTCATGAAATAAGATAGAACTCTACTTAGCTGGGGGGTGGGGGAGGGAGGTGCAGGCTTTATGCTTTTGATGCATCAAAAGTACTGCTTCTTTATCTAAAACTAAGAGTTGAGATGAAAACATCTCCAAAACAAATTAAGGTTAGAGGGGCCTTATTTTATAGCGGAAGGTGAGGCAGAAGGGGTGGGTCCCGTGCTCAGCCACTAACCTCTGCGACGTTTCTGCACGGGTAACATAGCTTACCAAGCAGCTGGGAGTGTCCATGAGATACATGAAACTGCTCTGAACCCAGAGCACCACTTTTTTATTGCCTTGTTAGTGCCTAATTAGCAGTCTCGTATAAGCCACATAAATTAACATAAAGCCATTCTTCTTCTTCACCGCCTGTAACATGCTTCTCTGTGATTAGGAGTAGGGAACGTGGAACATGGGCTGGTATGTTGTCAGGCCCATCACTGGCTCCTTGGAGACTTTGTTGTGCCTGTCACAGAGCAACAGCCAGGAAATTAGCTTTTCTAAACTTAGGCACATATCAGTTATTCACCAGCCTGGCTCCTCTTGTACATTATCTTATAGAATTCACTGTGGCAGCATGGCACCTCGTTTCTAATCTTAATCTGAAACAGATACCTTAATATTAGGTTTCTGTAGCTTTACATGATTCTGTATGTCAGCTGATTCTGAACATATCTTTTTTCTTTTTCTTCCTCCTTTATTTATGTGAAACTTTCTTTGAAGGTTAAGAAACCAAGGCTGTCACTTCTTATTTTTCAGTATCAATTATGAACTCATGCTTATGATATATCAGTCATTTAGCTTGTGAGAGAAAATATATAAGGAAGAAATTCTGCTTAGATCTTTTTTACGTACTACCTTGTTTGCAGTGTTGAATGAAATAGTGTAAGATGTGTTTACTGCTCTTTTCAAATAAGTGCAATTCAAAATGACCCATATTGCAGTTATTACTTTTCATTGCATAAGGAGAAAATTGCATGTATCAGGTTTCTACTATTTTTATGTAAAACATAATCCATAATATTAAGTCCATGATTGCCAGAAAAAATAACAGAGAAATCCATCCTTTTTATAATGTTTTTATTTTCTCTCTTTACTATGAGTGCAAGCAAAGGACACAAAACCATGTCGAGCAGGAGCCACATAATGTCATTAATCGGCTGTCTTGACAGGATAGCCAATTATCCTCTTGAGTGCCTCACATAAAAGAACGGATGGTTCCTGGAGAGAGTCTAGCCAGCCCAGAAAAGAAACAGAGATTACAATTATAATGTTAATAGTCTTAATAAGCATGTGTACATTATCTTTGGGGTGGAATAGTGCCCCCTGGTTCCTGCTGAGCCCTCAGTGTAAACTGAATGACTTTCACTTTGTAATCACGAAAATTAGATGGGGGATGATTTCTCACGAGAAAAATAACATTCTCAGAGAGATGTCAGAACAACACAATCAGACACCCTCTGTATTTATCAGTTGGGCCCGGGAGTGCTGCCCGTCAGTAATAAGTCACAGGACAGGCACACTGGAACCCATGAAGCCCGCATGGGGTGACGGGAAATGAGCTATAGTAAGGAGCTTTTGCACTCTGCATGATCAGCTATTGCTATCCATGACATTTTAAAGAACAAGTTAAGGCTTAAGCAAATCAAGGATCCAGTAAAGGAAATTAATCATACCACAGTTAAATACCATGGAACATTTTGCCTGTAGTCTGTCATTATAGCAAATATATTCTAAAGCATCTTCATGCCTAATTATGGTATTATAGGACATTTTCATTTCGCCCTTGGTGAGATAAAGATTGTATTAAGCAAAATAGCTGGAAACATTTCCACTTACATTTTTATTAAGACTTTATTTTTTTTTCAAGCTTTTATTTAAAAGCTAATCAGTTAACATACAGTGTAATATTAGTTTCAGATGTAGAATATAGTGATTCATCACTTACATACACTTTATTTTTTATTTTTATTTTTTATTATAATAATATTTTTTTATTATATTATGTTAGTCACCATACAGTACATCCTTGGTTTTCAATGTAAAGTTCGATGATTCATTAGGTTGCGTATAACACCCAGTGCACCATGCAATACGTGCCCTCCTTACTACCCATCACCAGCCTATCCCATTCCCCCACCCCCCTCCCCTCTGAAGCCCTCAGTTTGTTTCTCAGAGTCCATAGTCTCATGCTTCATTCCGACTTCTGATTAACCCCCCTTTCTTTATAAACCCTTTCTTCTCCTACCGATCTTCCTAGTTCTTATGTTCCATAGATGAGAGAAATCATATGATAATTGTCTTTCTCTGCTTGACTTATTTCACTTAGCATTATCTCCTCCAGTGCCGTCCATGTTGCAGCAAATGTTGAGAATTCGTTCTTTCTGATAGCTGAGTAATATTCCATTGTATATATGGACCACAGCTTCTTAATCCAGTCATCTGTTGAAGGGCATCTCGGCTCCTTCCATGATTTGGCTATTGTGGACAATGCAGCTATGAACATTGGGGTGCATATGGCCCTTCTCTTTACTACGTCTGTATCTTTGGGGTAAACACCCAGTAGTGCAATGGCTGGGTCATAGGGTAGTTCAATTTTTAACTTTTTAAGGGACCTCCACACTGTTTTCCAGAGTGGCTGTACCAACTTGCATTCCCACCAACAATGTAGGAGGGATCCCCTTTCTCCACATCCTCTCCAACAATTGTTGTTTCTTGCCTTGTCTATCTTTGCCATTCTAACTGGCGTAAGGTGGTATCTCAGTGTGGTTTTGATTTGAATTTCCCTGATGGCTAATGATTTTGAACATTTTTTCATGTGTCTGTTAGCCATTTGTATGTCTTCATTGGAAAAGTGTCTGTTCATATCTTCTGCCCATTTTATGATTTGTTTATTTGTTTCTCGTGTATTGAGTTTGAGAAGTTCTTTGTAGATCTTGGATACCAGTCCTTTATCTGTGGTGTCCTTTGCAAATATATTCTCCCATTCCGTGGGCTGTCTCTTAGTTTTTTTGACTGTTTCCTTGGCTGTGCAGAAGCTCTTTATCCTGATAAAGTCCCATAAGTTCATTTTATCTTTTATTTCTCTTGCCTTTGGAGATGTGTCGTGAAAAAGGTTGCTCTGGCCGATGTCATAGAAGTTGTTGCCTATGTTCTCCTCTAGAATTTTGATGGATTCCTGTCTCACATTGAGGTCTTTCATCCATTTGGAGTTTATTTTTGTGTATGGTGTGAGAGAGTGGTCAAGTTTCATTCTTTTGCATGTAGCTGTCCAATTTTCCCAGCACCATTTATTGAAGAGACTGTCTTTTTTCCACCGGATGTTTTTTCCTGCTTTATCAAAGATTAGTTGCTCAAAGAGCCGAGGGTCCATTTCTAGGTTCTCTATTCTGTTCCATTTGTCTATGTGTCTGTTTTTGTGCCAGTACCATGCTGTCTTTGTGATCACAGCTTTGTAGTACAGCTCGAAATCCGGCATTGTGATGCCCCCAGCTTTGTTTTTCCTTTTCAACAGTTCCTTGGAGATTCGGGGCCTTTTCTGGTTCCATACAAATTTAAGGACTATTTGTTCCAGTTCTTTGAAAAATGTCCTCGGTATTTTGATCGGGATAGCATTGAAAGTGTAGATTGCTCTGGGTAGTATGGACATTTTAACTATGTTAATTCTTCCAATCCATGAGCATGGAATATTTTTCCATCTTTTTATGTCTTCCTCAATATCTTTCAAAAGTGATCTATAGTTTCTAGGATATAGGTCCTTTACGTCTCTGGTTAAGTTAATTCCAAGGTAACGCATGGTTTTTGGTGTTATTGTAAATGGGATGGATTCCCTAATTTCTCTTTCTTCAGTCTCGTTATTCGTGTATAGAAATGCAACTGATTTCTGGGCATTGATTTTGTATCCTGCCANATAGTACAACTTGAAACAGCCCTTAAATTTGTGTGGAAGCAGAAAAGGCCATGAATCGCCAAGGAAGTGTTGAAAAGGAAAAACAAAGCTGGGGGCATCACAATGCCAGATTTCGAGCTGTACTACAAAGCTGTGATCACAAAGACAGCATGGTACTGGCACAAAAACAGACACATCGACCAATGGAACAGAATACAACACTTTATTTTTTAGAGTAGTTTAGGTTCACCACAAAATTGAGAGGGTTCAGAGATTTCCCATATACCCCCTACTGTCATGCGTGCTTAGCCTCCCCCATTATCAAAAATCCCCATTTCTACTTATTTTCATGAATGGGTGTTATTTTGGACAATATTTGCCTATCCAAATCTTCCTAATTTTTGTTAAATTTTCATGTTAAGAATTATCCATACGTTTAATAAGCTTTTTCTTTGGCATCTGTTGTAAGCTAGGGCAAGGGATACTGGTCCCAGCATAGTGCTCATTACATAGAAGATTCTTAATACTAGGGAGTAAAATGCATCCTTGAGACACTTGATAAACTCATCATCTAATAGCTGGGTCAGGATGGAGGAGAAAGACAATGGATTTAAAAATCACAAAGAGGCAGATTTTATAGTTACAATGGACATCAGAATGTCCTTATAAAAGTGAGTGTCAAATGAAAACATCTCCAGAAGATGTTAAAGTCCAGAGACACCATAGTTTATTGGCACTTATCTCTTTAAAAGTTCACTCTCATGGGCACTCAAAGTTATTTGAAGTTATATTTGGAGGAAAAAAATTAAAATGAGGTATGTTAAATGCGATTTTCCCAGAAAAGACAATAGAACAGGAATTTGCATTTTTAAGCAAGGTCTTAATAGCCAGTATTTTTCAAATAATGGACATAAGCACTGTGTCTAATCAACCAGTTACCCCTATAATTTATGTACCTTTTTACTATACAGATTAAGCTTCCTACCTTATGAAATTATGCTTACAATGACATGGTTTTATGCTTAGTTCCCACCTTTATCATTCTTGCTATATTTACTATGATTATTCAAAGGGTCAAATAATTCGTGGGGTGGTAGGATTGAGTTTAAGTAATGATATGCCTCTTTAAGCAGGGTTTTGGAAATGTAGGATTTCTTGATGGCTTGTTTGAGAAACTCATATAGAGTGTACTGTATTTTTCCCACTCACTCTCATTTTTAATTTTTCTGGAGCAGACATGCAGATTAAAACCCTAGTATCAATCTTTCAGTATTTGGAGACAAATCCTTTCTATTAGTGGGGGTGGGGGGACACTTCATCTATAGCAACTGTTTTACTTCAAGCTCCCACAAAATGTGTAACCCAACCCATAGGACTTCTTCTAATTTTATTATTTATGCTTTATTTGCAACAGCATTACTTCCTAGTGTTTTGCTGGTTTTCTTGCAAATATCTAATATATTAATTTAAGCAGGCCTGGGTTTGAGTTGGATCCCAGCTGACTGACTATAACTTTGCATAGTTTACATCTCAAAACTCCAGTGTCCCTATCTGTCAAATGCAAATAATAAGATTTTGTAGGGAGTAAAGGAATGAACTGATCTTTGCGATATGCATAGCAGTGTCTTACACATGGTATGCGCTTCATAAATGTTAGCACAGGCCTTGCACAGAGCAAAGCCCTGAAGGCATGCAGTGCACAGCCATCACCACTCTCTGTGGCGACCCTGGTTGGTTGTTGTTGCTATAAGTTCTGTCTGTGGGGAAAAGTGCTCTGAATTCAAACTACCAGACTCACCTACTTACTTAGATTGTGACCTTCTTTTAAGTTGGAATTTTAATAGAAAATTAGAAAGACAAATGTGAGGGACATTCAGGAGTGGGGGAGACCTCTCTGAGCTGGGGCCATCAGAAATATTTTCTGAAAGATTTGGTGCTTAGGGGCGCCTGGGTGGCTCAGTCGTTGAGCATCTGCCTTCGGCTCAGGGCGTGATCCTGGCATTCTGGGATCGAGCCCCACATCAGGCTCCTCTGCTGGGAGCCTGCTTCTTCCTCTCCCACTCCACCTGCTTGTGTTCCCTGTCTCACTGGCTGTCTCTCTCTCTCTCTCTCTCAAATGAATAAATAAAATCTTTGGGAAAAAAAAAGATCTGGTGCTTAAAAAATGGGCTGGAAGATAGGATATTCAAGTTAAGGAGAATGTTTTGTGCTCATGTGAAGATTTAAACAGGGTTCAGTGCCAAGCTTGAAGAAAAAGTGCCTTCATGTCATTTTGACTGGAAGAAAATCAGAAGATGACCAGCCTCTCAGAATTACAAGTGACAGGCTTATTGTGAAGAGAGCCCGGGACCTTCAGTTCAGAAAGTCTCTTTTAGTCAGAGGGCGCACGTCTGAAATGACACGGTCAGCTGGATGAGAGGTCTCCGGACAGCCCCTGGTCCTCAATCGCAGCCCCCCTACAGGCTCTAGAAGCTTCCCTCTGCGACTCTGACAGTTGCTGTAGGAAGAATGCCCCCGGGCACAGGAGGAAGCTGCCTGGGCTCACTCAATAGCCCTGGGAGTAAGAACTTTTTTCCCACCCTCAAAATGGGACTCCACCCTCAGAATAAAGCCGACTTCATAGCTGCCTTGCTAAGTGGCCCCGTGGGGTTTCTGGGAGCTAAAAACCACAGCAGAACTTTCTCCTGACTGTGCAAGTCTCTGGGACAAGAAAAAGAGATCAATTTAGACCACAAGCTTTGACCTTGTGAATTGAAGGAGAATGGTATAAATAAAGAAACGTAATGTGGAAGAAACTCAGAACGAGCAGAAAAATGACAGGCTTTAACCCACTGGAGCCTAAGATCAGAAATTACTTTTTAAAAATACCCTCAAAACTAATACTGGCGAGTTGAAATCTCTACCTGGCGATTGTGACTTTTATTAATTTTAGGGATAATGCAGATGATTAGGAGCTGGTCAATATTGTGTTCTATTTTGATATCTATTGCCCATTTACAGCTTGCTTTGTACGGACAGTACAGAATGCCCTGCATATCCCACTCTGAATGTATTAGCTTCCCAAGGCTGATGTAACAAATCACCAAAAATTCAGGGGCTCATAGCAACACAGCTCTGTCGTCTTCATGTCTGGAGATCAGAAGTCTAAAATGGGTCGGCATGGCTGCATTCCTTCTGGAGAATCCAGGAGAGAATCCGGTCTTTGCCTTTTCCAGCTGCTAGAGACTGCATTTTTTGGCTCGCAGCCCTGAGCACTCTGATCTCTACCTCATGGTCACATCTCCCTCTCTGACTCTCAGCTTCCTGTCTCCTTCTCATAAGGATTCTTACGATTGTACTTAAGGCCCACCCAGACAATTCAAGACCTTCTCTTCGTCTCAAGACCTCTGACTTAATCCCATCTGCAAAGTCCATTTTGCCAAGCAAGATAATATATCCACGGGTTCCCGGCGTCAGGATGTGGGCATCTCTGAGGGGCCGTTATTCAGCCTACCGCCCCGATGCTTTGAAGTGTGTTAGACCAACAGCTTAGACCGAAATCAGTCATGGAGGGAATGGTGAAAGGTTGCAGGTGGAGGTGGTTATGCAAGGCCATTTTGTAGAATTTAATACACTTTATATGCGAAAAAAAATTGTAGAGTTTAATACATTTTATATGCGAAAGATGACAGTGCATTTAAGTTCAGAAAGAGGGAGCTTCTCCCTTCACATTCTGTAAATATTTTAGGGGGTGGTCCAGAGCATCTTAATCATCATTCTGCAGCATTTACGCCATTATCTGGGTAACTGAGGACCCTCCGCCCAGTGGGTGCCTCCATCAACTCCAGGCAGACCACATTGCGGTCAGCTCAGTGCCTGTCAGTGTTGCACTGTGTCTTTGCCTTGTATTTAGCATATAAACTGATTGTCAGCCCTGTCCCAGCACAGTGACATGAACTCGCATATTAGCACATCCTTTAAAGAACAACGGTGTTTCTCTGGCTTCCTCTGTGGCTTGTGGTAGCCAGATGGTGTAGAGAGCCACAGGGAGAAAGTTCCTGGAAGACAGCTGTCCTGGAGTTGGGGCCGAGTTAGCAGTGGCACCCCTGCTGCCAAGAAGGTCTTCGGGGAGTTGATGAGTGACAGTACCACATCCTGGCAGTGCCTCAAGGAGCCACCTGTGGAGGGGAGGTTGGAAGTCAATGGCTGAGGCAGAGTTCCTGCACTGAGGCAGATGGAAGGGCTCACTGTCGAAGCTTTGCATCCCGGGCTGTGAAGCCAAGGGCTCACGGGTGGGGGCACCTGCTAAACTTGGAAGCTGGGAGTTTGGGACTTGCTTAATGATGCTCAGCACAGACGCCATCCGCAGCTCTTCGGAGGCTGCCAGGGGCTCGCGTTCTCCTCACACTGGAAGCTGCAAGTGGGTTTGCCAGGCTAGAGCCCCAAGACCAACCGCTCACCACCTCCACACAACTCCAGAAGCATCGGAGAGAATGGAGCTGGCCATGGCCTCCTCTTGCAGTGGGGGGAGCAAAGACAACTCACGTGTCCTGCCACATGCTCCGCGAAGGGGCCTTGTTGGTGTCTAATTAAAATTCATATTTATTATTTACTAGTATGCCAACACTACCATTGGCCCTTTATATGACTTACATTGTTTAATCCTCAGAATTATTTTTTGAAAATGCTCCTTATAGACAATGAGTCCAGAATGATTAAGTAACTTGCCCAAGGCCACACAGCGAGAGAGTGGGGAACATTCCACTAAACCCAGGCAGCCAGATGCCAAAGCCCACCTTCTGCTCTCTGTGGCTCCCCACTGAGATGGAGAGCTGAATGCTCTGGAGGGAAGATCTTTAAGATAAAGCAAACACTCATGAGGACTTTCTATATATGAGTTCATTTAATCCCCAGAAAACCCCTGAGTTAGGGCCTGTTATTGTCCATGAAGAAACGCCAGCCTGGGAGGGGTTCAGTACTTTCTCAAACCCAGATAGCAAGTAGCACAATGGATTCAAAGCCAGGCTGCCTGCCTCCATTCCTTTGAAACAGAAAACATGTTGCCTTTGAGATACAAAGATAACACCCAGTGTATAGATGTTGGAACTAGATGATGGAACTTATTAAGATTGTGGAAGGCACTCTAGCTGGTACAACCCGGAAATAAGTCCAAGAAAGATGAAGTCTCCTTCCTTTCCCCAGGGACTTCGCAGCCTCAGAGAGAGGACTCGCATGCAGCCAATTATAAACTCAGATGACTTTGAGAACTCAGACAGCAGTATGACAAGAGAAAAAGGGGGTTCTGGGTTCTGGCATGTCTTCTAAAAAGGGGATGCTGCCACACAACAGCGGACAGCCTCTCCTCTTCTCGTTCCATCTGTTACCTGTGGATGTCAGTATCTCTGTGCTCAGTATGCTGGCTTACTCCACTTCCTGCAGGAGATCGAAGTCTCAGGAAATGCTGAAGGTCATGAAGGTGCCGGCTTACACTGTAAAGGAAGCAAATAATGAGGAATGGGGAAAATAATGCGAATCTCAGTACCAATGGTGTTTTAAAATCTCAATATTCTGGATTGGCAAATTAGTTGGCACGAACAGGGAAGTGCCCCAGAAGCAGGGACCCATGAATAACAATGCAGGAAGGCAGACAGGGCTGTGACAAGACTGATCAGAAGGATGGACTAGAGGGGCAGTGAAATGAACAGAATGAAATAAATTTGGATGGACAATAATAAGCTTCTTAGAGGCCTTTAACAAAAGGAGTAAGAAATCATCATTAATTAAAGAAAATTAATATAGTATAATAAGGATTCTCTGCAACCCTGGCTCTGGGATTTATGTTTTTGTTTAGGAGAGCCTCATACTTAATGAAATTCTAAAATGAACAGGTTATGGTGAGGTTTGATTGTATTTTTAATTTATGATGACCAGACACATGACTTGTGGCACAAAAAGGGATACATCTCAGAGAAGAGATATATTTGTTTCCAATTGCTGCTATAAAAAAGAGCGAACTTTGTGGCTTAAAACCACAAATTGATTTTCATACAGTTCTGTAGAGCAGAAGTCCAATGTGGATCTCATTGAGCTAAGATCAAGGATATAGTTCCTTTCTGGAGACTCTAGGGGAGAATCTGTTTCCTCGCCTCTTCCACCTTCTAGATGCTGCCAGCTTTCCTCGGTGTCTGGCTCTTTCCTTCACCTTCAAAGCCAACCTGAGTCCTTCTTATGCGGCCATCTCTTGTTCTCTTTCATATTCACATCATCTCTTCCTTTCTCTTTGGATATCTGGATTCTGAGAGTCTTGGGATTATGCCATTCTCTTCCAAAATTATGTTGCCGGTGGTGTGGCTGCATTTCAGCTGGAAAGCTGTGAATGAGGATTTAGTGATAAAGATGAAGAGGCAGAGTTGGCAGCCAATAGCCAGGAGAGAGAGGCAGAGGCAGGTGTGGGCAATATAGAAAGAAAAGGAGAAACAAGATGGAGCACCAAAAGTATGTCCTGGTGAGTCCGAATTTTTTATATTAGCAAAGATTGTGCTTGTCAAATAAATGACATTTAAATGCTTCTAGAAAGCATATATTGTATTGTTCAGAGGAAGTAATTCATGATAAAAAT
This sequence comes from Ailuropoda melanoleuca, assembly GCF_002007445.2. Lineage (NCBI taxonomy): Eukaryota > Metazoa > Chordata > Mammalia > Carnivora > Ursidae > Ailuropoda > Ailuropoda melanoleuca. The sequence continues at coordinate 72,322,407 of NC_048224.1, forward strand.
CATAAAGAAGGGGTGTCTGGGTGGCTCAGATGGTTAAGCGTCTGCCTTTGGCTCAGGTCATGATCTCAGGGTCCTGGGATTGAACCCGCATTGGGCTCCCCACTCCATGGGGAGTCTGCTTCTCCCTCTCCCTCTCACCCTCCCCCCATTCATGCTCTCTCCCTCTCTCTCTCTTTCAAATCAATCAATAAATAAAATCTTTACAAAAACCATAAAGAAGTTGAATAGATATTTATTAACCTAGGTAGTGTCAATACAGTAGTATTGTAAAGACGTCTCAGAAAAATATGAATTCCCTTTGACTTATAGAAATTATAATTCCCATGTTTATTTCCCATCTATCTATGGCACTCCACATTACAACTCTCTGAGAATATAAAAAATTGACCTGTATCAAACAGAAACACGATTCTGGCAGCAAAACAGGTTTCCATAAAAATCAAGTAAAGTGGACCAAAAAAAAAAAAGAGGCAGGTTTTATTACATTTATTTTTGTTCATTTCCTCAGTTTGTCCTGATTTATTTTAAAACCCTGGTCACATGGGGCCAGAATTTATATTTATTGTTAAATAAACATATCCATTAGGCTTGAATCCATATAAGGAAAATAATGCTAATCTTGTTTCCAGTGATATTTTAAAATCTTAATATTCTGGATTGGTTTATTGGCCTCCGGGTGTTCTTTTTCAGGCTTTGCACTCAAATATAATTGCCAGCTCTTCACTTTTTTCACTCTCTGTCTTCCATCAAAGCTTGAAAGAGTGCCTTGCCTTGTAGGACATCATTCTCATCCCTCCTCTGTTCCTTAACCCTATCATTGCCTTTGTGCCTTAGTCATATGTTAGTCTCGTACTTCCTCAAATGAGTAACTCCTGTCGGCTCAATGGATAGAGAAGCCAAGCAGAACTTCACCCTAGCAGGAAATTCTTGGCCTAATTTTTATAACAAGTCTCTTTTAAAATTCCGTAACTGCCTTCTAATTGGGCACATAATTTAAATTCTTAATCTCTGCAAGCAGGATCAAAGGCCCATAGTAATATGCTTTTCAAAATAAAGGATTGCCGTTGCCATGCACATTTTGGTAAAAAGCATTAATATTTCCTTTGTTTCTGCCTCCATCATCAATGGCTATAATGCTAAAAAATCACAGGAAGATGACTGGGATTTGGTTAGTAGTTAAAGAAGGCAAGTCTGCTTAGAGCCTCAAAGACCTGGAGCAAACTGTTTGAGCTGTAGTTATTACAGACAGGTTTTAACTCATGTGCTAGTCTGACATGATTAAAGTACCATGTGGAGGATTCCAGGTCTGTGATCAATTAATAATGTCTGCATGGCACAGAATTTGGTAATAAAAAAATATATATGCTGCAGATTTTCCATCCTTGCTAAATCTAGATAAAAGTCAATATAGATTTCTTCCTTCCTTCCTTCCCTCCTTCCTTCCTTCCTTCCTCTCTGCAGAATGTCCTAGCAGAATAAACCTGGGCTTTGGAATCAGATCGATCCGATCCGAATCTCACTGTACATTTATCTAGTTGTACAACCCTGGGAAAGCTAGTTAACACTTCTGCAATCTATGAAGTAGATATAAAAATACTTGTACTACATGATTGCTGGAATAATTCATCAGAATAATACATGTAAGCATCTGGGCCCTAATAGAGTCTTCATAAATGATAGCCCTCATGGCTACTTCCTATTTCCTGTTTTATCTTCATTCACCCACTCTTCTTCCAAGACAGTCTTCATCAGGCCATGGGCTGAGAGAGAAAGAGAGAGAGAGAGAGATCTCAAGCTAAGCCAATCACATTTTATTCCTTCCCACCCACAGTCTTTGATTCAGGGACAAGTTTATTGCTCAAGTCAGATCAAACCAAGTCTGTCCTTGGGGAACTTGTGAACCCAAGCTGGGGAAAGAGAGATATTTTTTTCTTTGTTGGCTTGTGCTCCCAGAGCTGCAGGTTCTCCATGTGACAAAGCCTGTCTACACTGGAGAGAATGAAGTCATTGTGCAGCATCTGAGGGTCTAGTTCCAGTGACCGGGGCCCCTGGAGCAGCCCTGGATCCTCTCCTCTAAAAGCCTGGGTGTTTGGTCATCTTGTCCTTTGATTCATTTAGCTCTGTCCCCCCATACCACCCCATACCTGACTGCAGGCCCTTTAACTTTAAACTAGATCCATACTCAAAACAGTTCTGGGCTGATATATAATTATTATTATGCCTATTTTTTAAGGAGTTTGATTTCTATAGATCTATCACTTAATTCTATCATTGCTTCTCTCTTGACATTTTTCCTGTTTTCGTAGTGCAAAGAAGCCTCAAAATCCAAATGAGGTGGTCTTCAAAGTCTTTGCTTATAAGCATGCCATATTTGGTAACAGAGCTATAAATATTTGCAGATGATTACATATTGGGAAAATGTGTTTTTTGCAGGGGCATAAGTAGATAAAATTTATTTCCTAAAATAGGCATTATTGAGTGGTCTGTTAGAAAAAATTGGTGCCATCTAGTGTAAATAAAGCCACAGTCATTATTCCAGAACCTGTTTGGACAGGTCAGCTCTGCACAATGAAGACTTCCTTCCACCTCAATGGGCTGTGTCTATAGTGTGCTGGTCACACACGGAGGGCGTCTGGGAGCCATGGGGGACCTCAGCCAAACGTGTCCTCCTGGAAGAAACTGAGAGCAGAAGATACCATTCTGAGCCCACAGTATTTAATCTGTCACCTCACCCCTCCCACTCTTGGGTCTGAACATGGCTGGTCTTCCAGAAAATTTTGCTCAATGGATCAGAACCACAAACAAAGAGAAAACAGCCCATTCAGCTAATGCATCTTTTCCCTGAATCTCACCCAACAATTGTCCCTCCCTATCTTCAGGCTTTTTCTGTCTGAAAGAATCTTCCTTTCCACACTCAAAAATGCTCTCAGCTCTTTGAAGATATTTCACTTCATCTTAGTTTTCACTCCAAACTAAGGAAAATGATTTTACCATAAGTTATGTAGAAAAATGAGATTCACTTCTTTCAACTTCTTACACACATACAAAAATGACCCTTGCCTTTAAGAAATTCTATATATCATTTTAGAAACTCATCCCATGAAATGATTGGAAAGTCACACATGTACAGACTCTCATAATTAGGAGAACTGGAGAAGGGGTAGCCAAAGTGAGCCCTTTTTATTTTTCAGTTTTGCTCCTCACAGCACTAAACATGAATAGAGCAAACATTTGCTCATTAATTTGCACTTTAAATGTCTATGTAATCCTTATAGTCTGTTACACCAGTTCAGCTCTTTGTTGATTTTTAGATATTTCATCTTGGTTGCTTTTTCCATTTTATTCTATAAAAACGCTTCATGAACCAGATTTGAATTATGTTTGCTTTTCTAATTGTCTCTTGGGTCCTAGATGTACATTAAATACTTAGTTGATACTTGATCACTGAATAGGGAATAACAGAGAAAGTAATGTCTTTCAGACACTGTTAGTCCAGTGGGAAACACGGGATAAACTCAAAGAGGTCTATAATTTTCCAAAGAGCATTCAAATGAATAATTAACCAAGCCTCCACTTTAAAGCCGAACTAGACTGCATTAGGCAGTGTGACTGGAATTGCTGTGCCCCAAAGCACATGGAGAGACATAATGTGTAGTCCTAGCCCAGTAGTCAAGTAGACTGTTCGGGTCAGCCGTAGGTTCTGCTTAATACAGAATCTCGGAACTGTGGAGCTGTAAACCTCTTTCATCCAAGCCCTGCCTTTTGCAGCTGAGAACACTGAAGTACAGAGAGAAGTGACCTTCGGAGGATCACACAGTTAACTACCGCAGAACTGTATCTCGAATCTTCCAGCTCCTGATGGCTCTTTTTTCGAATAAGCAGGATAAAATTAAATCAATCTATCAAGAATCTTTTTGCATAGTTTATCTTCTTGATGAAGTAGAGCTAAGCCATAGTGAGAAAAATGGAGTCAGAGTCAGGGAAGTCTGAGAGTCAAAGCACCCTCTCTTAATGAGTCTGTGACCCGGTCAACCTCTCTGGGTCTCAGTTTTCTCATCCGTGGTATGGGTGGCAGTCACCTCACCAAGTGGATTTGAGTATCAAATGAAGCAGTGTGTGTGAAAATACTTCGTAAATCATCGAGCTCCACATAAATGGGAGGTCTTATGATTTTTGTCTTTGGGATTTTGTCTTCCTTCAAGGCCTCTGTTATAAATACCAGTTGTGTGGAATTTCTAGTATTAGAGAATGCCACTAGAGGAAATGCAGGATACACCTGCTTTATTCCACACTGAAACTTACCCAGTGATGTGACTTTAAAATATCATAGAAAGTAAAGGCTGCTTTTAAAGTAGTCTTTCCAAAGAAATGTGATTGAAAAAAACAAATGGCTCCCTATCATGGCAATAAAGGAAAACCTTGGAAAATGTTCTGATTAATATCTTAGCCAGGGGTCCCATTTTTTAAATTATTTCCTACAAGAACAGCTCTATGAAATCACTTTCATTTTTCCATCTCCAACTGAATTTTCATCTCTTTCTTACGTTCCTGCTCAAATTTGGTGGCTCTGTGCAAATACCAATTAAGGTGAGGGGAGATTTTGGTTTCCCATTCTCACCCCTGAGAAATGGGGAATAGAAGCTTTAGCTGCTGTTTGCAAAGGGCTAGATGAGGCCCCTCGGGGTGTAGCTGGAGCGGGGAGATTTAAATTGTCACAAAAACAATAACTTATGACTGCTCTATCTCAGAGCAAAGTAGGTTGGGAAGCCTGCATGTCTTTTCTCCTTGCCTAAATACTTTATTTTTTAATTGAGATATAATGGATATATAACTTTGTATTAGTTTCACGTGTACATGATTCATAGTTACATGATCAACACAGTAGGTCTAGTTAACATCCATCACCACCTATAAACAGAGCTTTTTCTTGTAATGAGAATTTTTTGTCTTAGCAACTTCCACATATACAATACAATGTTGCTGACCATCGTCACCATGCTGTGCATGACATTCCCCAGGGCTTATTTCTTTTATCACTGGAAGTCTATACCTGTTGACCCCCTTCACCCATTTCATCATGCATGTCTCCTTGTGTGCAGAGGACAGAAAGCGAGCTACCAGCAGCAACTCAAGTCAGTGGTTCCACAAGTGCAAATTTCTCTGGCTTTCAAGGTGGAGATGGTCCAATACCTAAAGACAATCTCTAAGTAAAAATAGGAAGAATAACAATTTTGGAGTGGGACATACAAGTCCCTTTCCATCACTGCAATTCACTTGCAAGTCTACACAAAGTTGACCCTGTTTTTCTCTAGTAAAATGGGGACAATATATCATTTGAACCGTTGAAACGCAGAGATAATCACCAAATTTTACTTTAGCCAGTGATTTCAAGCTTCTTTTCAGAAAAATGTTGTCTACTGAGGGCAGACATTAATTGATTTTAATTTCACCCTTTTTCTTCATTGAATACCCTTGATTTGTAATAAAGTATGATAAAGTAGGGAAGAATGAGAAAAGTAATGGATATTGCTAAAGCCAATTTCCAGTATCTGTATTACAACATGTGTTTATAAAGTTGGAAATATTTAGGTGCATAGTTTTGGTAGTTTGTTTATAGAAATAAGATGTGAGCTACAAATAGTGAAAAGATGCTTCATGTAACTTGAAGGGATATGAAGTTTGTGAAGTACTGTAGGATAGTCACTGCGTTTGACTCAGTTGCTCTGTTTTTGTGCAGACACCCTCCTCCATTCGACCTAGTAATGTTGCTAAACCCCCCAGTCACCCTCTATACATATCTTACTAAGACACCTGGTAGTAGCTAACTACATTGACCTCCCCACTTTTTTTTGCTTGTTCTCTGGACACCATACTCTCCTGATTTTCTTGTACTTCCCTGGCTGCTGTCTTTCCATCTTCTTTGCTGGCTCCTCTTCCCTTGTCCAACCACTGATGTTAGTGTCCCAAGGTACTGGATCCCAAGCACCCTGTTCTTTATTATCTACACTCTCTGAGGTCATCTTCAATCCCATATGTTGGTAATAACCAAAGTATATCTCTGGTCTTCACATCTCCCCAAAATATTTGACTCATGTTCTTTTTTTTTTTTTTTTTAAGATTTTATTTATTTATTTGACAGAGATAGACAGCCAGCAAGAGAGGGAACACAGCAGGGGGAGTGGGAGAGGAAGAAGCAGGCTCCCAGCAGAAGAGCCCAATGTGGGGCTCGATCCCAGAATGCCGGGATCACACCCTGAGCCGAAGGCAGAAGCTTAACAACTGTGCCACCCAGGCACCCCTTAACTCATGTTCTAAATGCCTTCACTAGGTAGTTTGGGAGGCATTTCAGGCTCAATGTGGCCACAATAAAAATTGATCTTCTATCACACACTTGTTCCTCCCCCTATTTTACCATTTCGTAGAAAACACCGTCTTCTAACATCAAGACAAATATTCTAGGGCTTGTCTTTGATTATTTTCTTACCTTCACCCTCAGTCTGTACTGTCAACCATGCCTCCAGAGCAGATCCCAACCATCCACTCCTCATTTCCATTATCAACATCCTCTCTAGACCACCACTGTCTCTGACCCTCATCTCTTAAGCCCGTCTCCCAACTGTCTCCCCACTCCCATTCGTGTCTTCCTTTAGTAGCCACAGTGATCCTTTAAAAACACGAATAATATTGGGGCACCTAGGTGGCTCAGTCAGTTAAGCTTCTGGCTCTCAATTTTGGTTCATGTCATGTTCTCAGGTTTGTGAGATCGAGCCCAGGGTGGGCTCCGCACTCAGAGGGAGTCTGCTTGTGATTCTCTCTCTCTCCTGCCCCTCCCCCTTTCTCTCTTTCTCTCTCTCTTTCCAATATAAATAAATAAGTCCTAAAAAAATAAAAATATGAATAATATTTATGTCACCTTTCCCCTCCCCACCCCCCCAGTTATAAGTCCCCAGTGGCAACCCATTTCACCTGCAATGAAATCCAGGCTTTGCCCTGGTTTATCACGCCCCCACCCCATCTGGGCCGTGCTTAGTTCTCCAGAATCATTTAATACCTCTCTTCCCTCTTTATGCCCAAGCTTTACTGGCTTGCTTTTTATTTCTCTAATCCTCCAGATATGTGCCTACCATAGAGCCTTTGTTGATGCTGTTTCTGGGCTGAAAGCTCTTACCCCTTATCTCAGAGTGGCTGGATCCTTCTTAACATTCATATCTCAGCCTAATTCACCTCCTAGAGATGCTGCCCATGACACCAGTCTAAAGTTGTCATTGTCATGCTGTGCCTGGGTGGCTCAGTCGGTTAAGCAGCCCACACTTGATTTTGGCTCATGTCATGATCTCAGGGTCCTGAGTTTGAGCCCCAAGTCAGGCTCCACGCTCAGCATGGAGTCTGCTTGAGATTCTCTCTCTTCCTCTGCCCTTCCCCCCTTTTCTCTTTCTCTCTCTCTCTCTCAAATAAATAAATACATAAAGTCTTTAAAATAGCCACTGTCCTGTCCCTCTGCTTCAGCTTTCTGCTATGTATTCATTACTCTCTGACATCTTTATTAATTTTTATTCTTTAGTCTGTGTGTGGGCACACACAGTTGTACTGTAAGGTCTGAGAGCAGAGGCCTTGAGTGCCTGGAACAGTGCATATAATAGGCACTCAGAAAACATATTCTGAACAAATGAATGAATGAATTTAACCTTCAGGACAATCTATTAAGTGGAAAATTGGTGACATTTTCTGTTTTATTTCATAGCATGGTCTCAGCTGATCTACTAAATTCCTAAGGACTCATCAAGAAAATAAAATAAAAACTCACTGTCATTTGGCCAGTTCAGCTCGCTGGAACCTCTTCCTTCTGCATGTGTGATCAAGGCTGCCATAAAGAAGAAACACGATGGATTTCTGGTTAGATAGATTTCTGGTTAGATGCATGGAAGAAGTTATTGTGACTTGCAGACGGGATCCTTGTGACCTATGACCTCTGGATTCTCATTCATTTGAGGACACTGGCCATAAACGTCAGGTAGTTTGGCAGAAACAGAAAGCTCCTGAAATTAAGAACTTCTCTAGGGATGTCTCAATTAGTTCTCCATTTTCCCCTCCTTTTTGTTGATACAGGATGAGATGAAAAGTACAGCAAGCACGATCCTGGAACATTCTCAGTTAGAATTTACCCATCGCATGTTCTCACCTGTGTGGCTAGAGCTCCTGTCTGAACATAAGTTTATCTGAGTCTCAGCTAAGCCACACCCTTTCCCTACAGAGAATTCCGAGGCAAAGCCCATTGACCCATTTAGAGAACCAAGGGTAAGGAACTTTGTATTTATTTGTCATTAAGGCACTATTTATGGCATTCCAATCACATGGCTCTCTTAAGGCTGTAATTATAGAGTTTTTGTATGAGAAGAATATAGAACACTTCTTGATTTATCCTTTTTGGGATTTAGTATTGGCAGTATTGAAAATCGTTTTAATTCATATTAAAAATAGTTTTATATGGCCCGCAGCCAGTTCCCCATTCTTCCCTTCTCATTTCACAATTGCAGAATGCCACTGGTGTAGTTTCCCTCTGTTTTGAGCCCCACCCTCCTGTTGCTAAGCAGATGAACTGGATTGCATAAATTGTCAATTACTCAGCTCTAACAATGAAAAAGACAGGCGGGCAGTAGCCAGAAATGAGGACAGCTACTTCTAACACTTGGGATTTAGGATTAGGTCAGGAAGAAAGTCAAAAGGCAGTAGGTGATGTGAGCATAAATAAAAGTTTGATTTATAGTTACCAACTGGGAGAATTTGGAAACAGGACAAACTACCCCTCCCTTTGCCCTTATTTTCTTTACATATACTTTCAGAAAGGGCTAAGCAAGCACATTCTCCTTTAAGAACTTTTATTTATTGAAGTGAGTTTTTTCCCCATCATAAAAGTAATTTCCTATGATGACCAAAAGAAAAAAAAAGGAAATTATAGAAGGAAAAAATGACATGATTTCACCATTTAAAACAAACCCTGTTAGCACTTGTGTATATTTCCTTCAGAGATTTTTACTCATTGTATTAGAGTAGATTGTTTGTGTGTTTGTTTATGCCTCATTATAATTCACATACTTTACCCTTAGAATATTTATTGAGTAGCAGTTATTAATTTAACACTTCAGGTCAGGCTGGCTGCAAAATCTGAAATTATTTATAAATCTGTACATATTGAAGGAGGATATTTGCATTTCTGACCCACAGAAAAAAGAGTCTAACATCTCTTTTGGTGATAAATCTCCACTCATCTCATTTATGCAACTTCTTTTTAATAAACAGATTTAATATGGCAGGTATCCACTGAACAGTCAGCTCTCATCAGATCACCTAATGATCTGTGGCTTCCTATGGAAATTTTCCACAAAACAAACACTGAATAGGATCACAAAGATTTCCTTTTGGAGTCCTTACGGACTCCACTCACCTGTATGACTCTACAAAGTGCAACCCCAGCCTGGCTCCCCAAAGAGAGCTTAACCGTGGGTATGGGCATAATTAGTATACAGTCAGGTTGTAAGATCCAGGTATCTGGTTCTCTTAGATGAGGCATTCCCCTGCAGACATATTAGTGGCTTCCTAAAGAGCTCTTTTGCAAATAGCTCTAGAAAACAGCAAATAATGAGCTCAAAAAGGCGTGCAGTGAATAGGACACCAGAGGGTGCTAGAGTGACGTTATAATGTGCTGCTGCGTTTCCCTTGGCTCTGCTACTAAAAAATAAAATAAACTTTTTTACATAATGCACTACCTTGTCTCGAACACACACGTTGGAAGGGATGCAACATAGCTTTATGATATGTGTCAGACATTTGTTATTATTTATCATTCTCATCAATGTTTTTTCAAAAGCAGGTCTTTTCTTCCCATGCTGAATTTAAGAAAAGCATTTTTAAGTCTCTTCTTAGCTGTGTTTTTTTTAAGGAAGGCACATTCTTATTCTTTTAGGATTGCATCTTTGCCCTCACTCAAGAGACAGTCTCATGTGTTAAAATGTTCAGTAGTTCTCATCTGCTAGATATTAAAGAAATGGATTATTTCCAATCACAGAACGTGGTTATTTGATCAGCGTATGCCTCCTTTTTAAGATAAAACGTGCGTGCACGGGGATAAAGTAGCAGTGCTGAAAAAAATGTAAGAATGGGTAGTGAGAAAAATTATACTGGCATTTATTCATAAACAGACATTTAACTTAACCAGAAGGTTTTTCTTTTGCAACGTTATGCTTTTAAAAATCTAAATAAAGTATTTTTGTTCAACATAATTTATTCTAAAAGTACGTATTCAGTGCCTAATATTTGTGTGTCTGTGTGCCTAGAATTGTCTTTTAAATCATCCCTGCCCTCAATGACCTGGCAGTTTACTTGAAGAAACAAAGATTTTCTCTTCAAGAAGTTGTCATGTGACAAAAATAATCCACAAGATAACTAATACATACCAAACATACAAGATTTTGCAAGTGTGTATCGATAGCCACATACCGTGGCTTAAAGGCTGGTGATACTACAGGACTGGAGGGTTGGGGGACACCTGTAGACTCAGGGAACTGATTGGGCTGGAAGGTTAGGCAGGATTTGGTTGGGAAGAGAACAGGCAGAGCGGAGTAACAGCATGGCCAGCAGGGGGAGCAGTCAAGAAAGCAAGCACTGCCGCGTACCAGCCTGGCAGTCTCTCCATGCTTCCCCAGGGAGGTCCCAATCCCGAAATTATAAACGTCACTTATTTTTATGTTATTTCTTTGTTTTTAATGTTGTGGGCTGGAAGTTTTTTGTTGTTGTTTTTAGTTTGGGTTTGTTTTAAAGTTCTGTTTATTGTCTTGGTGGTTCTTTTATTAGAAAAAAACAAAAGAAGCCCCGCTGTCATTAAAATGGCAAATCATTCTCCACCCCCACTATTGCCGATATTTTTCCTGGCCTTCCGCAGCTCTGCTGCAGCCAGATCAAGGGGCTGCTGTCATATTCCGCACCACCACGGCTGGGCTGCCTCAGAAGGATCAGGTGCCCAGGTCCCGCCCAGTGTTCTCACAGCCCCTCATCCAGGTGTAGGCAAAGCTGTGCCCTTACACACCTGGGAATTGTGTCATCTCCCCCTAGAGACTGAATTCCTTAAGGTAGAATCAGAGCCTGACTTCATCTTTGTAGTCCTAATGCTCAATGCATGTTAGGAACTCAAAATACTATTTGTTTTATAATTAAAAATATCATTTTTATTAGTATAAGAGCAGTATAAATGCACTATAGAAAATTAGATAATGCATAGAGCAAAAATAATTTTGAGAAACACCATATTCCTGCACAGTTTACTGTTAACACCTTAGTGTCTATCCTTCCAAGCTTTTTTCTGTACTTCCCTGTATTACTCTGTCCTCCTGTCTATCGATCTACCTATCTAGCTAGGTATTTTTATGAGATTATACTATAATACACAGTATTTTGTAATGCACACTATTATATAGCCTATGTTTTATTCATTTAATAATCTCCACATTTTCACATAGATAAGTATTGACCTCTGTACTCACTGCATAAAAAGCTTCCTTAGGAATGCTTGTTAAAAATCAGATTCCTAGGGGCGCCTGGGTGGCACAGTCATTAAGCGTCTGCCTTCGGCTCAGGACGTGATCCCGGCATTCTGGGATCGAGCCCCACACCAGGCTCCTCTGCTGGGAGCCTGCTTCTCCCTCTCCCACTCCCCCTGCTTGTATTCCCTCTCTCGCTGGCTGTCTCTCCCTGTCAAATAAATAAATAAAATCTTTTAAAAAATTCAGATTCCTAGGCCATAGCTTGGCTCTGCGGATTCCAAACCTCCAGCATATGGCTCTGGAATTTATATTTTACCAAATGTCTAAATGCCCATATCCTGGTCACTGTTCTACAGCATCTTTGGGGGGAGAGGTGAACAGGATAATTTCTGCTGTATAGATACACTGCAATTTATTTAATCGATCTCAAGGTTTCCATTTTTCATTTTTATGAGCCATGTGATAAAAAAAATCAATAAATGATGAGCATGACAAGTTGAGATGATACATATTCTAAATCTCTGTAAATGTCAACACAGATTTAGTTATTAAGTGCTAGTATAAAAAAAAATTTAAATCCATCCTCAATATTGGTAGAGGGCTGTCTTTAATGTGATTGCAAAGCCATAGGACAGATTGTGGAAGGTACTAAACTGAAACTACTGTAGCAGCCGGCTTTTTCTTTTTTTTTTCTCCCCTCCTCTCTTCTCTTCTCTTTTCTTCCCTTCCCCTTCCTTCCTTCCTTCTCTTCCTCCTTTCCTTCTTTCATTCATGGGCCACAGAGCCATAAATCTGGGTGTATGTGGTGGTGGTGGTGGTGGGGATAGCCAGATGACTCGGGCCCCCATATTTGGAGCTCTCGCCTCTGTGTTATGTGGACACATTGGCCAGCTTTGCTATTCCAAATCCTCTTGATGCCTGCTGACAGATTCTTTCTTGACACCACTTAACACCACTGACTAAGTTGTAATCAAACAACTCTGACCAACCCTTATTTTTCCATCGTAATGGGTGTTGATACACAGTAGTTGGTCCAATTCTCCAAGTTCTTGGCTGCCCCAGGGGAAAAGTCTGCCCTGGATTTTTTTCATATCTATTTTTTTCCTTTCCGTTATTTTTTGTAGTTCCCCTAGTTCCATGATGTAATGTCAGTGGAATTAAACTTGAGCATGGGGTAATTAATTGCATGGAGTTTCAATTGTAATTACTAATTGATCCCCACCTACCTGGGTGACACCTGGGGGCAGTGAGTGTCACAGCACTATGAAGGACAGATGGTAATGCTCCGTTTGGCCTGTCATGTAGGAGATCCAGGTAATTAGGTAAAAAAAAATGTTTTTCAGGGGCACCTGGGTGGCTCAGTTGGTTAAGTGTCTGACTTATGATCTCAGCTCAGGTCTTGATCTCAGGGTCGTGATTTCAAGCTCTGCATTGAAAAATAAAAATAAATAAATAAATATAAATGTTTTTCAAAGACTTCAGATGGGTCACATTTGTCCAAAAGGCTGTGGATGGACCCCTAGACACCAGTAGGTTGATATTTTTTAATCTCTTAGGCATAATATTACTGATTTTGTTTCATCACAATAGATGGGGCTTTTAAATCTGTTCATTTATTAAATATGTATTGAGCCCTGACTAAGTGCAGACACCAACCTAGGCACTGAGATTCAATAGTGAACAGAGAAACACAGTTCCTACCCTCCTGGAGTTTACAGTCTAAGGGATTGAAGACAAAAAATACGAGCAATTCCTACAAATACAGTAGGAGCAATTAACCTAGACTTGGCATGTCAGGAAAGGCTTCTTCTATATGTGATGTCCAAGCAAATCTAAAGGACAACTAGGAACTGATGATAGAGAGGACGTAAGATATCTAAGAAAGGAAGGGCATCTACAGAAGTCCATGAGACTCCACGCCACATTCAAAGAACTGAGAGACGTCCACTCTGGCTGGACATGGGGCTTGACTAGGGCTGAAGCTGAGTGGGAAAGGCAGACTAGCTTACCGAGGTCCTTAGAAGCCCTGGTAACGAGTTTGGACTTATTATAATAAGAACAAATGGGAAGTCATTGAAGGTTTTTAAGAAGGGTGTTATAATCAGATTTATATTTTGAAGAGATCATTCTTACAGAAGTAGGTGGATTGGGTTGAAAAGGAACAAGACAAGAAGAGGCAAGGAAATCAGACGATGCCCTCCAGCCATCACCCAGGTGACAGATGTTATTGACCCATTAAGGGAAAGAGTCCTTGATTGTTTATATTCATCAAGTATGACTGTTTAGTTTACCTATCAGAGTTGGCCTGTAATCTTGGACTTGACTTATACTCTGCCTGCCGGGAGCCAGGTATTCTATTGGAGCTCATCAGGTGGGAGACACAGGAAACTACCACCTTTTTATTTTATTTTTAATTTTTTTAAAAAAAGATTTTATTTGAGGGGCACCTGGGTGGCTCAGTCGTTAAGCGTCTGCCTTCGGCCCAGTGTGTGATCCTGGGATCCTGGGATCGAGTTCCACATCACGCTCCCTACTCCGCTGGGAGCCTGCTTCTTCCTCTCCCACTCCTCCCGCTTGTTTTCCCTCTCTTGCTGGCTGTCTCTCTCTCTTTGTCAAATAAATAAATAAAATCTTAAAAAAAAAAAAAAGAGTTTGAGAGAGAGAACAGGAGCAGGGGGAGGGGCAGAGGGAAAGGGGGAAGCAGACTCTCCGAAGAGCAGGGAGCCCAATGCAGGACTTGATCCCAGGACCCTGAGATCATGCCCTGAGCTGAAGGCAGACACTCAACCGACTGAGCCACCCACATGCCCCAATCACCACCATTTTAGAATTAATGCAATAGCAGCATTACTCACAATGCCCAAAAGGGGGAAACAACTAAACATCCATTGATAGATGAATGGAGAAACCAAATGTGATGAACATACAATGAAATGTTATTTAGCCTTAAAAAGGAATGAAATCTAGATGCATACTACAGCATGGACGAACCTTGAAAACATTATGCTGAAGGAAACAAACCAGACAGTAATGGACAAATATTGTATAATTTCATTTATATTAGGTATCCACAGTAGTCAAATTCAGAGAGACAGAAAGAATAGAGGTTACCCGGAGCCGGAGGGTTGGGGCATATGGAGAATTCTTGTTTAACAATTAGCACTGTGTTTTTGTTTGAGAAGATGGAAAAGTTCTTGAAATGAGTAGCGGTGATGGTTGCTCAAAACTGAATGTATTCAAAACCACAGAATTATACACTTAAAAATGGTTAAAATGGTAAATTTTTTATATATATTTGACGACAACCTAGAAACAAAAAAAACTCACTCTCCCCTTAGCCAAACATTCTGTGAAGCTATGGGATAAAGAAATGCAAGAAAGAGTGGCCAAAAACTATGTTTCAGGTAGATCTTTTTTCAGGGCAAAAATAATAATAATAGAAATAATAATGATACAGATTGTGGTAAATTATATGAAGTGATGAACCACATGACACAGTGGAGCACAACTTTCAGGGCTGGGGTTGGGCTCTTTGGGTGGTCAGGGAGGACTTCTGAAGAAGTGGCTTTTAAGCCGACACCAGCAAGAAAGACTCAGCCATGCAGGATGCTGGTGAAGCAGTGTTCTAGGTAGAGAGAACAGCAGGGACAAAGGCCCCAAGGTTGTGAAGAGCTTGGCAGAGACAGAATGCAGGGCAGTAGGACTGGAGGACAGTGAATAGAGAGTATGTAGTAGGGAGTAAAGTCAGAGAATGAGACCGGAACCAGATTCTCAAGGCCCCACAAGTCACAGAAGGGAGGTGAGTTCTACTCTGCCTGCTGTGGGAGGCACCGGAGGTTTTGGTTTTGTTTTTGTATTTTAAGATTTTATTTATTTATTTGGCAGAGAGATAGAGCACAATCAGGGGAAGCAGCAGGCACAGGGAGAAGCAGGCTCCCAATGGGGAACTTGATCCCAGGACCCTGGGATCATGACCTGGGCTGAAGGCAGACTCAACCGACTGAGCCACCCAGGTGTCCTGGCACCGGAGGTTTTTAAGCAGAGCAGAGATATGATCAGATTCTAGTAACAAAAAGGTCATCCTGCTGCAGGATGAGAGAGTGTAAGAAGCAGAGGCGGGGGTGGGAGCCCTGGGGAGGCTGTTGGCAGCCAATGTGAGAAAGGACCTGAGAAAGAGAGGAGGGTGGATCTGTGGGCTGCTGGGAAGGCAGAGTTGAAACTGCAGGATTCAAGGAGCTTCTGGGTTGAACATGTGGAGGTGCTGGAGGGTGGGGTGACCTGTGCCCACACCTCACCCTGTGCATCTCTTCCACATGGCTGCTCCTGGGTTGTAGCCTTTATCGTAAACCAGGAATAGTAAGTAAGGTGCAAAACAAAAATAACAAAAAAAAAAAAAAAAAGGAAGGAAAGGGAAAGAGAAAGGGGAAGGGGAAGGAAAGGAAAGGGAGAAAAGAGAAGAGAAGAGAGAAGAGAAAAGAAAAAAGAAAAGACAAGAAAGAGGCAGAGTGCATAGGACTGGTGCTCCAGTGACGGTGCCTCCGTTTCTAGTCTGGGCTTTTCGGTAAGTGTGGGCACCACCTTGGTCTAGTTGGTAAAGACCTGTGTTCTCACTGTCGAGGCCTGGGCTCTGTTTCTTATCAGAGAAGCAGTATTTGGAAGGAAATGTGTAGCAAAGGGTAAGAGCGTTGGGGCTGAGGCCAGTGAAGCTTGGGTTTCAGTGAGTACCACTTACTAACTCTGGGAAAGTTACTTCACCTTTAGTCCTCTGAAAAGGAGACTTATTATATGAAGTCTGGGTGTAACGGGCCCCTAAAAATGACTGAGGCCCTTTTGTTCTGGGAGCCCACCTCACCAGCCTCAGCAGAGGAAAAGCACACACTCCAAAGTCAGTAATACAAGGTCTGGTCTGAAAGACACCCTGACTCAGGCACTTCCCTAAAAAAGCTGAAAAAGAAAAAAAGGATGAACCTTCTGCCTGTGGCTAAGCCCTAGTGAAGCCAGACAACCTGCAAACACCAAAGCTTTCTGGCAACAACCACCAAGCTCTGTTAAGTAACTGGGGGGTGGGGGGGAGTGAGGCGGATCTCATTCACAATAATAACAAGTTAAAATATACTTAGGAGTGAATCTAAAAGACATCCTTATGGAGAAAATTACAAAACATTACCAAAGAATATTAAATAAGATGCAAATCAAAGGAGAGAGAGGTCAAATTCTTAGATGGTAAGATTCAATATCAAAGTCAGTTTTTACCAAATTGATTTTAAAACTCAACCACATTCCAATCAAACTCTCAGTAGGTTTTGTGTGAGTGAGTGGGAGTTTGAGATTTTACAAGCTGATCCTAAAATTCATATGGAAAGCACAAAAGTACAAAAACACCTAGGACATATTTGAAGAAGAGCTATCTGGAGAAACTTGCTCTATCAGATAGTAAAATTTATTTTAAAGCGATATTGATTTAGTCAAAGTAATACTGGTGTGGGGATAGAAGCACAGACCAAACAAAGCAGTGACCACAGAAACAAAGTCATGCATGTATAGAAAACTAACGCCATAGCACTCGATATCAGCATAGCAGATCACGTAGGGGGAATGATGGATATTTGCCTCAGAACACATACAAAATAAATTCCAGATGGATTAAAGATCGAAGTGTGAATTTTAAAAAAGTAAGAAAAATATCTTCAAATTCTCATGCCATGGAAGGATTTCTCAGTCAGGATACAAAAAACACAATCACAATTGATAAATCTGAGTCCATTAAAATTTAAGTCTGTCCAACAGAAAGTACAACAAACAAAATAAAATGATAAGCTACATAATGGGGGAAGATATTTATGCTGGATATAAGTGATAAAAATTAGTATCCTGGGGCGCCTGGGTGGCACAGCGGTTAAGCGTCTGCCTTCGGCTCAGGGCGTGATCCCGGCCTTATGGGATCGAGCCCCACGTCAGGCTCTTCCGCTATGAGCCTGCTTCTTCCTCTCCCACTCCCCCTGCTTGTGTTCCCTCTCTCACTGGCTGTCTCTGTCTCTGTCGAATAAATAAATAAAATCTTTTAAAAAAAATTAGTATCCAGAGTATATTTTGAAATTATATGTCAATAAGATATAGAAACATCACCTAATATAAAACTAGGTCAAGAAAATCAACATAAAATACACAGAATTTAATTGGGTATGAAAGGAAGCTCAGCGTCTCTAGTGCTGGGGACATCATTTACAGGCCTTGCAGATAGGTACCCATGCAATTGCTCAAGCACTTTGCGGCATTTGTGGTAGGTCAGACTCACAGTCTTCAGGAGGTCACAGGGTAATACTGTGATTTCGAGGTAGTTGCCAAATTGGTGCTTAACTCTTTCAACTTTGCCAATGCTGAGAAGGTCAACGGCCAGGGTAATGTGGGATTTAGGCCTTAAACCAAACCACACAGGGCTTTGGAGAAAGCAGAATTCAGATGAACACTTGTGAGACAGGAAGGCCCAAGGCTACAGACACGAACAACTCAGGGAGCGTCACAGCTGGTAGACAACGAGAGTCACAAGAAGCCAGATTATGAGCGGAGATGTGTGCCAAGTCAATCCTCATGCCCATTAATTTTTGGGCAAGTGAAGGCTGGAGCACAAGGCAAGCTGAGCCCCACAGGGAAGGCAGTGACTCAGAAAATCATCTAGTACAAACTTCTGGCCACCTGGCTACTTGGCCACCTCCATCTTTGTTGCAGACCTTTCTTAGTCTTAATGAGTCAGTGGTGTCTCCTGAGCAAAACTAATTGCTCAGAGTGAGAATTGGCAAACTTATCCTCTTAGTGTGAGGGTTTGTGGGTAATGGCATCCGCTCGTTCAGCACATAATGATTGATTGCCTCCCACGTGCCACACACTGTTCTTGGTGCTTGGGATACATCAACGAACAAAGTAAACAACGACCCTTGCCCTCCTAGAGTTACATTCTACTGTAGGGGGATGTTATAAATAAAATCAGTTAACAAATTACTTATCTCAGGCCCCACCCAGACCAACTGAAAGAAGATTCTGTATTTTAACCAGTTCCTCTAGTGATTTATATGTACATAAAAGTTTGACAAACACCACAAGTCTAGGAATCGTGGGCCTTTCCATTTGTAATTCCACACCCCATTGATTATAGTTCATTTGGCTTTCTGCCAAATCGACACCTCAGTCTGTTTTGGTAACAGACAGTTATGGCATTTCTTGGTGGTAGTGATAGGAAATAGTTCTTGTGAGCAGATATTATAGGCAACACTTACCAAATCATTCTGAATTTGGGACTGCTTTCTTTGCTATAAACGTGCCTATTTCTTCTACTGAGCAACTAGTGGCTATAATTAAGGCAACTTTAATGGCAGCAAGTGGTTTTACGCACCTTGCTATTCTGGACCAATTTATTTTAGTTCTGCTACGTTCAGTTAAACCAAAAAATATTGACTCCTTTGCTAAATAAAGACAGTCTCACTTTTTTTTTTTTTCATTTTAAC
Source organism: Ailuropoda melanoleuca (assembly GCF_002007445.2). NCBI lineage: Eukaryota > Metazoa > Chordata > Mammalia > Carnivora > Ursidae > Ailuropoda > Ailuropoda melanoleuca. The sequence goes on from NC_048224.1 coordinate 72,341,440, forward strand.
ACAAAGAAGGACAGGCAGTGAGAGCAGATGAGCAGTCAGAATCCCCTGAAGTGCTTTCTGATCCACACTTCAGCTTCCAGCATTGCCACTTCGAGGTTCTCTTCATGTCTCCCGGCCAATATGAAGCACCCCTTCTTTGATATCGAGTTCCAAGTCGGTCTTTCCCATTAACATTTTCCTGCTCATCCCAAATGAAGTAATTATCTTTTACTTTCAACTCCTATAGCATCTGTGGTGATTGTCTCTGTGACTCATTTTGAAACTAATCATATACTGACTTAAGACAGCTCTTTCACACTTGCTTTGATTTGTCCTTCACATCTTATAAACTGTCACTGAAGCCTCAGATTGTTGTTTACATTCTCATACTTTTACATCGTATTTTCCAGGATAGATTTTAGATTCCTTAAGGACAGGAACGATGCTGTATGTATTTTAATGCACTTAATGCATTGCCTCATATAAAAATAGTCATTCAACAAATTCCTGTTGGTTTTAGTGTGTATTTGTTCTATGCATAAAGATTTTTCTTTTAGGTCCAGAATTAGTGTATAAATTATCAAATTTGGTGCTGACATCACGCAGACATTTCCATTTGCTATTGGAATATGGCTTTAAGTAGTATATTAAGGGTTGGAGCTGAACCATATTTAGCTTGGAAGGACATTTCCCAGGCTGCTAAGTAGAAGTCTTTGATGATATGCTGGTTTGCTCCCAGTGTGTGAGAGAACAGACACTGGGTTACAGTTTGAAGAGCAAGATAAGGGGTCTTCACCATTAGAAAACAAACAGGAAAGAAATTTAGAATTCAAATTGAATGCCTTTAATTTTTAATATGGTATTCCTTGTGTAATGTCATCACCAAACATTTGAAAGAAAGCTGTAACCCAAGTCTGAACAGCATTGCCATAAAAGCAGAGAGAATATGAAAAGCATACAGAAGGGTTTATTTTTCCTCTAGCAGAGTGGAAAAGCAGTTCCATACTGAATGTAAGACAGTTCCCAAAGAAATGGTATAAATCACTACACACAGTGTGGAATCAGTTTATTCCTAACTATTCAGTTTACCCACGAAGAGGAGATTGAGTAAGAACTCAGGAATTGAGAGATTATGCTAGAACTAAAATAAAGGATTATCATCCTCATGCCTTCTTTTTTTCTTCAAGAGATGCACATTCTTACCAGATCCTTTTTACTCTTTCCCAAGATTTTCTCTTTATACTGATGAAAGAAAAAATGGGGTATTCTATTCTTCAGTTTATTTTTAATAGTTTAGCACATCATTGGGCCAACTGGAATCTTGCTGGAAACTGAACAGCCGAGCTTCTGAGGTGAGCTGAAGTTGCCTACGGAACTGACTTTTTGGAAGATGGAAAAAGGAAAAGAAAAAAAGGCAATTCTAAACACTGAAAGGTTATTTCCAAAAACACACAGGCTCATTCTATTCCATGACTTTTTCAGGGTTGTTGATTAACTGTTAAGTTTCCTATTCTAAAAATATATCTCCTGCTCATCTAAACCAGAGTAAACAGCAATGAGTGTTTTTATGAATTTGAACTATAAAAGCGGAACACCCGTACTCAAATTTTCAGAAATCTGGTTGACTCCATTTCCCAAACTTGAGTCTACCTAGAGATACAGAATGTGATGTGGTTTTGGAATATAGGTGAGGTTCATTGGGGTGGAGTCTGGAGCCAACGTCCAAGAAAGAATTCTTGAGACGTTTTTGGTGCAAAATGGTGGTTTATTAAAGCACAGGGACAGGATCCATGGGCGAAAGAGCTGCTGCACCAGGGTTGTAAGGGGTGGCTGATTATATACTATGGGGTTGGGGGAGGTAAGGAAAAAGAGAGGTTGAGAAAGTACTTTCATATGTTAAAGAAGACTCACAGGATGCGGGAGGCCTTGCCATTGTCAAGTTAAGGTTGTTTTTCCCTCTAGCAAGGCATTAGCATTAAGATGGTTGGGAACTTCCGGGAGGAACATTGCACTCCTCCTGCTTCCACTGTCTGTCAAAGAACTGCAGGTTATAAGGACATTTAATTGTATAGAAATGCTTTGTTCTTGTAGATGGCTAAGACATTTGTAAACCGAGGGAGACTCAGGCCTTGAAGCATTGTGATCTCTGTACGTTAACTATTTATTTTTCCTTTCCTTAGTTTTAGGGCAGCCAGGAATGCCTGAGGAATGTCACATATATCCCATGGCGGGGGGGGGGGGGGGGGGGGGGTGATAGCTTCTGCTTTGTCCTCAGCTTGCCTTCTGTTCCCTCATCAAATGGACAGGGAGAAAATGTCAAGTGTCCAAGAAGGATCCTGTCACACCTACACCAATCTTTGTGATCATACATTTCCTTCTCAGAATGAATTTGTTCTTCCTTTCATTTACCTATTGAATTCTTCAAACTGTAGATGTATTTATCCACATATGAATACTGGGTGAAAGGTGAAAAAGATGACTCTTGGTAGCTTTTGTAAAATGTTTACTATGACCTTAACATCTGTGAGTAGAAAAATTAATGGTCATATTAAAGCTGGCTTCATACTTTTAGCATAAACTCTTATATGAACCAAATTTTTAAAAAGTCTGAATCCTGAGTATTTGACTTAGGTAGATCAGCTCTCCCTGAAATACCAAATCATGGCTCACATACTATTTGAAGGAGTTTTGCAAAAATTAAACTGACTTTATTATTATTTTTTTAAGATTTTATTTATTTATTTGAGAGAGAGCATGAGCAAGCAAGCATGAGGGGGTAGGGGGGAAGGGCAGAAGGAGGGGGAGACTGGCTGGCTGCTGAGCAGGGAGCCTGACAATGATGCAGGGCTGAATCCCAGATCCCAGGATCATGACCTGAGGTGAAGGCAGGCGTTTAACTGACTGAGCCAACCAGGCATTCTTTGAACTGACTTTAGAAAAGATTGTTATTCAACTGCAAGATATTTAAGCTACTTGTTTATAGTAAAAGTTTAAAAAAAAAAAACCTGACAGAGGTTTTATAGTCTGCTTAGAAGAGGGAAGAGGACACATTGGAGGCAGGAAGAATGAATTTTAAATACCTTCAGGGTTAGTATGTTTCTACATTAAATAATTTTGAAATATTTTCATTATCCTCCCTTCTGGAATTTAAAGAATTTGACTTTTTTAACAGTGAGAGTGAATGCTAATTTGGGTACTTTGAGTTAATAGCCATTTGGGTGGAAGGACATCTTTCCTTTGAACATAAAGTGGGAAAATAGGGTTGAAGAAAGAAATTATTAGAAAGACCATTTATTAGAAAGACCATTTCAGACAGCAAGAATCAATCTTCTCTCCACTATTATCTATTATTAAATGCAGGGACCAAAGAAGGGAATTTTTTTTTGAAGATTTTGTTTGAGAGAGAGATTGAGAGCACATGTGGTCGAGCACAGGCTCCTGCATGGGTGGGGGGGAAGGGCAGAGGAAGAGGGAGAAGCAGGCTCCCCAGTGAGCAGGGAGCCCCACGCAAGGCTTGATCCAAGAACCCTGAGATCATGACCTGAGCCAAAGGCAGCTGCTCAACAGCTGAGCCACCCAGGCATCCCCCAAGGAAGGGAATTTTATCTCAACCAACTGGCATGATTGTGGTTTGAGTTCTGGCATCGAGCCAAGTCAGTCACATGACCGCCTCCATTCACTAAGTACTTACTGAGTACTTTTTTAGACCAAGCACTGTGCTGTCCCACAGTGGGTAAGATAGACATAATCCCCGCCCTCATGCAGCTTAGTTTCTTTCGTGGAATGTTCTTTTGGATATCCTCTTAATTTAAAGGGCAGGGTCACCCCAGTGCCCAGTGATTCTACACAGCATTTTACTTTTTTGACTCCTTGAACTTCCCCCTTTAAAAAGCTCTTCTCCCTTGAATTCCAAGATATTACCGTCTTTAGGTGTTTTCTCATTTTAGTTACAGCTCTTTCACTTTCTTTTTCATTTAAATGTTGGTATTATTGGAGTCATGCTAGCCTTGCTTACTATTCCAAATGCTCTTTTTTAGGCAATCATCTATTTTTTTGGATTGAGCTATTACCAAGATCCTATAGACTGATGACTACTAGCCATCCCCAGTGCTCCCCCTGAGCTCCAAACTCCCCATCAGTAGTTCATGAATACTCCACATCCTATCTCTCAGGTGCCTCAGGCTCAACATAACCTAAGCTGGACTCAACCGGTGTTTTCCCAAATTGTTGGCACCTCCTGTCTTAATAGCATTACCATCTCTCAAACCAGAAATCCTGGGGTCATCTCTGACTCTTTCCTTTGCCCATGTGGCTTCCCCCAAGTCTGCCATTTAGTTCTCTGTATCCTAATCGTGAAATCATAAAATCTCTCTCTGTCTGGTCAGGTCTCTACATCCTTGTCCCAATCGCAGCAACATCAGTACACATTGCCTTGCAGCTGGTCCCCCTGCGCCCAGCCTTCCTCCAAGGTCTCCCCACTTCTCTGTGGCATGATGCAAAGAGCACAAGTGTGGAAGTGGGGGAGCTCTGAATTAGAATCCAAAAGGATTGTTATAAGAATTCTATACATGGCACCATGCCTGGCTCATACATAGTTTCTTCCCCTACTACCACTTATTTCTCCATGTTTTTATTAAGGTTCTCTTTCTAAAATAGTGATATAATCATTTCATTCTATTTTTGAAAATTCTCCCTTACGTCTTATACATTAATATGTATTGTATGCACATGCACACATACTCACGCACATCTTTTTTTACTAAAGCAGGATCATTTAAAATGTAATATTTTATAAGCTGTGTTTCATTCAACAGGTAGTTATCGGATATGCACTTCGAGCTAGGATTCCTGAAAGATATCTGTAGCAACCAGTCTTTGTGCCCTGCCTCAAACTCCCAGCGGCCGGCCTCCATGGATGGTCTGTGCACACTATACCTTCATATCTTAGGCATGCACCGGGAAATATCTCCAGGTTTCCTCCCTTGAGTTTTTCTGAAGCCTCAGAAGCTCACTTTGCTCACACGTAAGCACATCTCACGAGTACCCCTTATTCAGTGGTGATGCGAGCTGATGGATGAAGTAGATAAATGTCCCAGCCCCTGTTTTTCATTAAGACAACTGGCAGGCACTCTGACATGATTCCTCATTAGGTTCACAGCAGGATTGAGCAGTTGCCCAGACTTAGCTGCTCAACAATCATTCTTTATTGGTTTTTCCTCCTTCTCTGTCTCACTGTTCGCCACTCACTCCGTCCTGTATCCTAGGACCATCTCCCAAATAAAACTCCTGCACCCAAGTCTTTGTCTCATGCCCTGCTTTCAGAGGAGCCCAAACTAGGACATCATCAAACAGTTACAGATATAATTAAATTGTGATGAATGACAAGGATGAGTAGAAAATACTGTGAAGGTATATGACCAGGAAAGGCATGGGGGAAAGTATATTTATTTTGAGAACTAATGAACAATTGTGAGTTGGCCAAGGGGAAGTCTGTGAACATCTTTCTGGGTCAATAAATGTATATCTTTGTCATTATTAATGTCTGTATAGTCTTCTGTTGTATGTGCGCCCATTTTGGGCACCCTTCCCAACAATGCAAAATATCATTATTTTTATTTTTTGATAATTCAATCAGTAAAAAATTTCATTGCTATCTTATTTGCATTTCTGTGATCATTAGTAAGGTCGAACATTTTTGCATATATTTATCAACTCTTCATTCATCTCTGATGAATTACTTGTTCATGACCTTATGTTACTTCTCTATGGGGGTTTATACATAACTTTTAAAATATGTACATAGTCAAGTCCACTAACCTTATTTTTATAGTTCCTGTCCTCATGCCATTCTTTGAAAATCTTCCTCTATGCCCAGATTAGCTTTCCTTACTAATTTCAGATTTCAACTTTATCATATTCTGAATTCTTGCTTCTGACTTTCTATTTTGTTTTATTGTCCTTCCTGATTACTTATGCTACCACATTCTTTTAATTACTGTAGTTTTGAAACATATTTTCATATCTAGGAATATAAGCCACTTTTTATTTATATAATTCATATTATACATAACATGTATTTTACTCATATATGACATATATGAGTAATTGTAACTTTTCATATTGATATGATTACAAACTTATAGGAGAGTTGCAAGAATGTTACAAGGAACTATCCTATACCCTTTGCCCAGAATTACCAATTATTTACCTTTTGTTCTATTTACTTTATCATTGATATTATCATTATCTCTTTCTCTCCTCATTTTCCTGTGTACATACACAATACACACACACACACACCTTTTTTTCATACTCTTTGATAATTAGTTGCAGATACAACTGCAGAGCAGATACCCTAAATATTTCAATGTATATTTCATAAGGTCAAGGGTATTTTTGTATATTTCTACAGTACATTTATCTAATTAGAAAAAATTAGGAAATTTTAACATTATCTTGCCACAGTCCATATTCAAGTTTTGTCAATTGTGCTGATAATGTCCTTCATAGGTATTTATACCACTACCAGCACCATCTTCCTCCTTCTCCCACCTGCCTGCCATCCCTCTACCCCCAGAAGTCCTGGATTCAATCCAGGATTATACATTGCTGTCTCTTTCATTGTTTCTTCAGTGTCTTTTATTGTGCAGCAAGACATCCTCATTCTTTCTCTTTCTTGCTCTTGTAGTTTTTTAGAGACTACAGGCCAATTGTGGAATGCTCCCAATTGAGGTTTGTCTGATGTTTCTTCATGATTAAATTCAAGTTAGGCATTTTTTTGGCAGGGATGTCATAGTAACAATATTGTGTCCTCTTCGTATCCTATCAAACATGGCATTAGTTTGTGCCAGGACAGGGGATATTGGCTCTATCATTAAGTTAGTGGCATCCAGATTTCTCTGATTCATTTAGAATCATTTTGTCATGTTTCCAGAAAAATCTTTTTCTTATTGTAAATCCACCTGATTGATAGATTAATTTGGGAAACACCAATGTTTTCTTTGTTCTTAAAGTCTGCTTTTCTGTCCTCGGCAACATTTTGTAGTATTTCTTCTTTTTATGTGTTCCACAAATTTCTTGTTTAGTCTTAGGTTTTTAATATTTCTGATTATAGTTGGAAACCAAATTTCTTTTTTCTTTGTTTTTTTGTTTTGTTTTGTTTTTTTGCTGCTAGGTAGGAAATCAGTTGATCTTTGTATATTTGTGTGACTACTTTGCCTATCTCTGATAGCTTTTATAGTTTTTCATGGTTCTCTTATATTTTATAGGTAAATAATTCTATTACCTGCAAATAATGCTGTTTGCCTCCTGGGACTGAATTCAGAGTCTATCAGTTTTTAGCTTGAGTATTAACACTCCGTAGCCTCAGTTTCTTCATCTGTAAAATGGTTTTGGAAATACTTTATGTCACTGCTATGATGAGTAAATGCAATAATGTATATAAACCTCTCATTTAGCAAGAGATCAAGCTCTCAGTATATATGTAAGCTAGTTGTATAAATTATAATCAGCTAATCTTAGAAGTCATGGCATAGATCCTGTACTTACCTTGTTCTTTATTTTTATTATGACTTGGGTCTTTGTGGAAAATTTGTATCTCAATCCATTATTGCTAACAATACATGGGAAAGCAATGATTTTTTCTATATTACCATTGTAATGAGCTTTCTTACTGAAATTAATTCTTTATCAGTAATGGCTTTTACAGGTATAAATTCAAAGAATCTGCGAAAAAATGCAACTAGTTCTATATTTTCTTGTTTTATTACATTAGTCAGAATTTGTAGGTAAAATTGTTAGATACTATCAATTTCTGATTTTATGAAGAATATCCATAAGGGTTTCACCATTTTCTGTAAGGTGTTGGCTAATTTTAGATTATAATTTTCATATTAATCTTCTAATCTTACCAAACTATAATTTCTGTGACCACAAAGTGAATTTTATTAAGTGATTGAAATGAGCATGTGTTTTCCACTTGAGATAATGGATTGAAATAATTAATTCTTTTTTTTTTTAAGATTTATTTATTTATTTATTTGTTAGAGATAGAGACAGCCAGCGAGAGAGGGAACACAAGCAGGGGGAGTGGGAGAGGAAGAAGCAGGCTCCCAGCAGAGGAGCCTGGTGTGGGGCTCGATCCCGTAACGCCGGGATCACGCCCTGAGCCAAAGGCAGATGCCTAACAACTGCGCCACCCAGGTGCCCCGAAATAATTAATTCTTAACAAATTTTCTGAGCTTGAACTATCTTTGCATTACTGAAATAAAGTCTACTTGGTTATAATCTTCTTTACACTCACTTGATTTTCTAATAAGTGATATCAGACTGTTGATTTTTACATTGCTTGTTTGTTTATTTGGGGCACTGTATTTTTCTGCTCTTTGTATTAAGGATATGTGAATTTTATTAAATAAATTGGAAATATTTCCATCTTTTTCTGTTCTCCAGAATGACTTGAGTAATACAGAAGTATTGTTCCTTAACATTTGCTTATAAAATAATTTGGTACTAACGGCTTTGGGCAAATTGGGTTTTATGTTTTAATCATTGCTACATTTCTTCCATGATTATCGGCACATTGGAATGTCCAGATTTTTCTTTGGTCACTTTGGTAGTAATGGCTTCCCATTGAGATTGTCTATTTCTTGCAGGTTTTAAAATTTGTTAATGTAAGGTGTCTACATTGCTCTTCCACATACATTTCCCTTTTTATTCCTAAAGTAGTATATTCATACTTTCTCCCAAGTTTAAGCTTTACCTTTGGCAGAAGTTTGGATCTTTTATTGTTGTGGGTTTTTTGTTTTTTTTTTTCTTAAGCTCCAGTTCTTAGATTCATCAGTTCTATGGTGTTTTAATGCATTACTTTCTGGTTTTATATGTCTTTTAAATTGTTCCGTCCCATATTCTTTAGATTTGTATTATTTCTCTGTCACCTTAAGACATATATTTAATTTGTTTATTTTAAGCTGTTCCAATTCAGTAACAGCAATCTTAGTTCGAAATTTTTGCATTATGTCCCATAGAGTCACAGTTGTTTGGAGCTGGTGGGGATGGTCCAAACCCTTATCATTCAAACTCTTTGTTTTCCATACTTCTGGGAAAGCAAACAGCTTAATGGCTTGTTTCACAGCTAGCTAGTTACTGAACTAAAGTAAGTATCAAACAATTTTGCTGACCTTCTTTTTTTCCACAGCACCACTCCACCTGGCTTCTTAACCAAAAAGACATGAGAATGAAGTAAACTGAGATCATTTCTAGTGGGAATGTGCCCTGGGGAAACCCCTCTCAAATGGCCAGAACTTAAAGTAGCCAGCTAAATGCTTTTGGAGCATTTTTTTTTTTTTTCTGTCTCTGGGACAGAGGTTAGTTTGTGTTGACACAAGCTCAATAAATAAACCCTCTGTTGACTCAGGCAGGGTGCAGGGCCTGTAGAGGGCGGCTGTGCACCTGGAGTCTCAGACCCAAGGAAACCAGAGCCGCACCTGTTGGAAAGGAGCAACACATTCCTTCCACTGCTGGGCTCTAAACCAGACCTCCCAGGTTAGAGAACTTCATTCTTCCCACTCATTGTCCCAGTCTGGACCCCGCCCCGTGCACCACATGTGCCATCATTCCATCATGACCTGATTACATTTTTACCCCAAAGCCACGTTGGCGAAGGATTGCCACCTCCTTGAATTATAGCTCTCCTAGCACAGATGCTAAGCTTAGCCTGTGGGGGTGTGGGGGTGGGGAGAGGAGAACAAATGGAATAAAAGCAGCTCAGTGAATGAGCGCTGCAGCCTGCGTGTGGCAGTGCCCTTGCTCCCTGTCCTCTCTTGTCCCCAACTTGTGTTAGTGAAAGCTGGAGTGGGAGGGGGCAGAAAGAAGGAACAGTGTAGATATGGGTTCAAAACTGAGTGTTTCTTCCTTTTTACTTACTTAAATATTTGCATGTAACATATATTGATGATCTCTTGCGGTATAAAAAGATGGACTTGTGTATATGTACGTATCTGTGGACAGACAGATGTACGCATGCACACGTATTTTCCACACATGGTAGAAGAGTCTGAAACCCAGGGAATCTGGTGGTGGAGTACCTGATGTAAGGTGACAAATGTCTTTGTCATGGAAATAATGTCCCCCTTCTTTAAGGATCTTTTTTTGCCTGCATTTTTTACATTTTATACAAAATAATGCTCCGTGTGTGTTCTTATTTCTGTTTCTTTCACTGCATGAAGATAAGGGGAGTTATGCTTTTGTTACCTGGAATTACCTGTAAAAGTCAATGCAGCTCACAAAGATTCTGAGACAACCATGCTTATCCCGGGCCAATCCTATACCCAGGGCCTTTCATGACAATTGTCTTGTTGACTCTTCCACAGCCACGTCCTGCGTAGCTGATGCTAGCATTCTGGCTTCAAAAATGAAGACCCAGAAGCTCAGAGAGGTTCACGTGTGCTAGGTCACACAGAAAATACATGCCAGAATCTAAAATCACACCCAGATTTTCTGATTTCAACTTCAACATTCTTTCATCTGCCTGCTGGACCAAAGCAATATCATACTAGAGGGTAAATTCCTTAAGGTCTGGGAGAATGCCTTGTTTGCCTTCATACAACGCATTTTTGGCTGTGTTCCAGAAGATTATATGCTTTGTGGCTTGTAATCTCTCATTGATTTTTATTTTTAGCAAAGCATTACATATGCATTCTTGAGAAGTCTGATAACACTGTGAAGACTTTTAAATTAAAACTAGCCATCCCCTGACCCACCCCACATAATATAATGAGTTTTTTGTTCTAGAATTATTCCATGCAGTTTGATTTAGCGTTTGAAAGGAGAGAGAGGAAGAGGCTGCTTTTACTTAATAACTACTGTGTCCCAGGCAGTGTGAGCTGCGCTTTCCATAGGGTGCCTTATTCAGTCCTCAGAAAGACCCTCACTTAGCCTGGGCCTCTGGTCCCTGTGCTGCTTCCGTCTCATTCGCCTGCCTCCCAGAGGTGCTAGGAGAAATGCATTTATTATCAAGTGTCAACAACAGTAAGATGTTTTATATCCCTCATGAAAGTTCAGCTGGTTTTCAGAAGTTCATTCCTCTAGTCATAAATGGCTTGATTACCAGTAAGTCGAAAAAGAAACTCAAGCAATCTGCACCAGCAATTTTTTAAACGGAATCTAGATATGCATTCCTACGCTCTTCTTTCTGAAAACTGATCGACATCTTCCAACTTTATTTGAATTTTTGTAGGTTTTCAGAAGCTACACGAGTCGAAGCAGTATGTAATTTTAAGGAAATGTTCTTAACTTGGCTTCTAAAATACTGCATTTTAGCCTGCCTGCAGAACGGCGCATAGATAATCCTATGAACCCGTGAACAGACAGCACGGTCTGCTGCATTTGTAAAATTCAGTGCAAACACTGGGTCGTTTGTTGACACAAATTGTGTTTCCTAATGTTTTTCTTATATTCATTTTTCTGTTTCAATTGTTCATTAAATGCATCTGATGGAAATTTCATGTCTCCTCCTTTACCCCTGCTTTTCCTTATTCCAGGTACCCCCTGACTGTTTTTTATAGGAGGCAGCCAGGTCAGGTAGCCTTATTCTCCTTGGTTCATTAAACTGTAAATTCCTTGAGCTCAGGGATGCTGTATAATTCTTTTAATCTCACCTCCCACACCAGCCTTAAATATCTGATACATGAAAGAGCTCAATAAATGAATGTTGCATTCCGTGGAATGGAAGTATAACAGCCATATGCCCTTGGCGGACATCCTGTTTATACCTCCTCGAGCCCCATTGTGTGTTTTGGGGGGGCCAATGCTTCCAGAGGGGACTGAGGTTCACAGGGAGGCACAGTTACTGTGGCAGACAACAGGGTCTGTGGGCTCCACAATCCCACCTGCCTGCCCCTTCTTCTTGCTACATAACACCTTGCCCTTCTTCGTCCCACCCCTTCCCTGGCCATGGGGTTGTTGTCAATGTCCAAACTGACCGTGTATCATTTAGAATCTAGAAATGTGAATTAAGTGGAATAGCACTGGAATTCTCTCCCTTCTTCATCTTTTATTGTATAACTAAAAAATAAAAAGTGACTTTCTTGTGATTACTTTTGACCCTCGCTCATTTTGAAACTTAACCAAAGCAGTTGTGAAGAGTCATGTTTGAGACATTTGTGAAGCGAGAAAATCCCCCCTATGAGGTTAGAGTGGGTGTTCAGGCCTTATCCTTCCATAGTAGCCTTTTACCTAAATGGTTCCGTTTGTCTTGAGCTCTTATTATTTTTTCTTTGTCTGACTTCCTTTCTTCTGCTAATGTCAACTAGTTAAGTATTTGTACTTGTTTAGGTCTATGAAGATATAACTCCTACAGCCCCAAACTGCTGTTAGAAGTTGTGGGGACTCCGGAAGACGTATGTGTCCTGGTATCCACCTGCTCTATGCTCATAGACCCAGGAGCCTCGCTTTCTATAGAAACACCCACACCTGGGACAAGGCATTGGTGGCCCCAGTGAGTCAGAAGGGTGAGCGTCCAGTTCCACAACCTAGCGAACATTAACTGAGCACTGACTGTATGCCAGGCACTGTGCTGGGCACTGGGGATACAGAGATGAGTAACAAATGAGTTCTAGTCTAGCAAGGGGGACTATACATAAACAGATACGTATAAAACGGCATAGGAAAGGCAGTGGTGGATAGTTGTACGGGGTGAAGTAGGAGCACCGAGGGGTGAGCGACTCAGCTGGTGAAAGCCGGGAGGGGTTTCTTAATGGAGCCTGGGAACTGGGGGTGGAGGATGGGGGCGGTGCAGGACAGGGAGCGAGGGAAGGGAATTAAGGGGGGAAGGGAAGGGAAGAGAAGGACTCCCAGGAGGAGGTGGCACCATGAACTCAGGCACTTCACTGAGAAATGGCTGCACTTGGGAAGTGTTCAGGGCACTAACTACAAGCATTTGAGCATTGCTGAAGGGCCAAGTGCAAAGAAGGTAATTGTAGGAGAAGCGTGTAAAGGAGCACACTGGCACGGGTAATGGAGGGCATGCTTTCTCTTACCAAGGTATTGAAATGATCTACCATTGCCTTTCTGCCTGCAGCTGTTGGAAGGCATTGAAACAATGTAAGCAGAAGAACAACCTCACCATTTGCCTTTTAGTTGGAGCCATTGGCACTGACATTTAAGCTACGTTTGAGCAACAGAGCACCAAAGTCAGAGAGAAAGCTATTGCAGAATCTAAGCAAGAGTTAGTGGAGGCGTGCATCAGGGCAAGGGTGACAGGAATAGAAGATGCAGTGAGTTCAAGGCGGTCAAATTGGCAGCACCTGGTAAACAGCACATGTAGGGGTGGTGAGAGGAGGGAATTTAGAATAAGGCCCAAGTTAGAAACGTAAGTGGTCAGGAAAATGCAGGAGGGGTAGCAATTTAGAGATCATGCTGATTTCAGCCCCAGACATGTCGTGTTTTGAGTGATCCCAAATATCCAGAAGGAAATACCCACCAGGTAGTTAGGCACATGAGCCCAAATCCAAGGTGCTAGCAGAGATTGGAGAGTTATGAAGAGCTCACAGCCAATATTTGAGAATGAGAACACAGAGCCAATCACATTTTATCCCTCAATTACTAATACCCATCTAAAGATCCCAGTCTGTTAGACATAGAAAGATGTGGCTATATGCACACAAACATACATATATGCGTGCTTACACACTGTTCCCCTCCCCCGCTACGGATTAGAAAAATAATGACTATTCGTGAAGCATTGCATCGGCAGAGGCATTTTCAAGGAATGTAGACAAAACAACATAAACCACAAGCCACACACCTACTCCAAAAAAAGAGCAGTGCGTGTAGAAAATTGTAGCTTTGAATCCATGTCAAGGAAGAGTGTTGGACAGCTACGGGGTATGAGAAGATTCAAATGACTAACTTGCTTGGTTTGAGGGAGAAGAATGTTCACAAGAAGTCACAAGAGAACTTGTTCTAGCCTCAGGATCAAATAAAGTCACCATTCATACATCCCCGCCCCGCTCGCCCTAACAATATGCGCTTAGTGTCTTTACCGAGCCTTTCTTTCTTCCCCCCTAGTAAGTATGAAACTAGCAGGTACTGCTTATTTTGAGATCTGGGCATGCACTACCTTCATTTTGATGTTTTAAAGTGGAAGTTACATTGTAGACATTTGCTAGAGAAAAAAAGCTTTATGCCTGTATCTGTGTCGTATACGTATTACCTTCCAGAATGACAACTTGAACAATACTGGGAGCTCTTGTATTAAGTGATTTAAAGAATTTTATTTTTTATGGTTCCTTTCCTGGAATGGCAGAAGAATAAACATTTTTAACTGTTGGTAAATATTATATTTTCATATCTGAATCACATTGAAAATTCCATGCTTGTTTTCCCAGAACTCTAAAGAATTTCCAGAATTCTCAAATGTTTCATTGATCTCTCAATGTAGAAAAGGAGAATTAGAAAAACCACAGTTCTATGCCTGGCCTTTCAGATCAATAGTAAGTAAAAAGAAAGGCCTGGCAAAAAAATAAAGGCATATAAAGTCTCAGGCTGAGGTAGTGGTTCATCTTTGAGAATTTCAGAAGATTTATTGTGGGAAACCGAGAACCTGCAAGATAGCTTTCTTTCGATTCCTAGTCAGACTTCGACGTCTGCGCAAAGACCAAACTAAAACCACAAACAATCCTAGATGGAAAAAAACTGACCTCCCTGATAGATAGCATTTCATGAAGGTGGCGTGATAGCTGATCCTTTGTGGAAGAACTTGTTCAACAACAAGAAAAATACAGGTTTGTGTATAACAGAGTAATTACCTACTTAGTGAAAACATTGTTGACTCTCAGTTTCTGTGTATGCTGAGGACTATCTGTAGAAAAATGTAAATTACATTTGGATGTTGCTTGCCCCTCCTCAGTGGCTGGTATGTGCTGGAAAGAAAGGAAGTTATTTCTTTTGTTGCCTGTATAAATTATAAAGATCATTTATCTGGCTTGTATTGGATTCCTGAGCCTAATACTAATTATTTGAAATTACTTTTCTCTCGTGCACCTTCTTCAGCACAGGTAAAAGGAGTTGATTTTGCATCGGTCACAGAGCACGAAGGCCCGTCCTACTTACAGGGAAAGAGGTGCTTGGAAAAGGATGTGGAGGAATTTAAGACCCATCATACAATTTGTCCCGGTTTTTCCCACCCTGGCCT
This sequence comes from Ailuropoda melanoleuca, assembly GCF_002007445.2. NCBI lineage: Eukaryota > Metazoa > Chordata > Mammalia > Carnivora > Ursidae > Ailuropoda > Ailuropoda melanoleuca. The sequence continues at coordinate 72,356,612 of NC_048224.1, forward strand.
GCCACACTGCCCAAAGTGGCCATTAACAAATGGCTTCGTGCTAAGGCAGCACTTCCCAGACCTTGTTTTGTAGGGCATCAAGGCTGAAGGATGCAAGTCGTTTTCACATAGGAAAAAGGGGAAAGACAGTCTGTATTGTCTGTAAGTTCAGAAAATGTCAAACAAAACTAAGTAGAATTGGTTCTTTGCTGCAAGATTCAAGGGTCTTCAGCATGGCCTCTTACATCATGAAGCTCCCAGAGAAGGTGACTGCAGAATTTCCTGGACGTTTCTCACTTGGGCCCCCTACACAAAACTAGGATTTTCACAGATCTGCTGTCTAAAATGAAGGGTTTCAGCATTGGCTGGAGGGGAAGTTCTGTGAAAACGTTTATGTGTCCCAGAGAAGAGGGTTAAACCAGAAGCCTCAACTGGTACACAGTTTTGGTTTCTTTGTCCTTTATAGTGTTTTAAAATCCTGAAGCCAACACAGACAAGTCAGAATATTTCACCATAAAAATTAGGGTTTCAAAGTTCTCTTAAAAAATCAGAGAATGAGACAAATCTGGGCCTTTGGTCCTCCACACGTGCAATCCACTGGGTCTTGAGTTGCCACAGCCCTTTGAGAGAGAGGTCCCCCTGGATTTTCACACTGTGTAAGGCAGCCCGTTTTCTTACTCCAGGACACCCTCATTTACCTCACTGGCCTGGCTCCGGAAATACTCCCCTGGCCCCTCCCAGCCACGTGGTACGGGTCACTGGATGGACCTCTTCAGTTTGCTGAGAGCAGGCTCAGAGGTTGAACTTCGGCGAGTGGTAGGTGGCAGGGCAAAGCCTGGAATCTGAAACCAGATGTGCCAAACTGTTGACAGTGGTTTTCGAGACAGATGAGGCTGCAACATTTTTTCTGCTTCTTTTAATTTACTTTTTTGGTGCTTTCCAAATATTCTGCAACAAACCTGTATTTCCTTTGTAATAAAAGAAAAATTTTAAAAAGCTAAAAAGAATCAAATAGGATTTTTTTTTGAGATTCAGCTACTATGAAAATATCTGATGTCCTTTAAATGGTAATTATTAATAGAATTAATAAAACCAGTGAGAAATATGAATTTGGTGCAGTAAACCAAAAATAGATCTGCTTCACGAGTTGTCTTAAGATCCTGTCTCTTAGGTTTTCATCATAAGTTAATAACGAATTTATAATTGTATTTTATGTGGGGGTAGAAAGATGTTGGTTTGAATTCTGTGAGTTTGGTTTCTGGTACTTGGACTTTCCTAGCTTCTAGAATATGATACAAAATAAATCACTTTTTTATCTAGAATTGATAATTATTTTTTATCTATTTATTTATAGAAGAGGAGTAGATCTTTCTGAGATGATAGGGGAACTTGGGAGAATTGAAGTGGAAAATTAAGGCCTACCTTAGTTTCAAGTTTTGATAACGTTTCCTTGAAGCTGGCTGGGACTCAATAGTGAGTAAATAAACATGGTGCATTCTAAAATTTTATATAAAACAGGCATTTGGAATGCTGAGTTGGAATTTAATTCCTAGGCAGAGGAAAGAAACTGGTGCTTCCTTCCAACCTGAGAGTGGCAGTACTTACTAGGACACCTTTTGAATTCCTCATTTGAGGGGCGCCTGGGTGGCTCAGTTGTTAAGCGTCTGCCTTTGGCTCAGGGCGTGATCCCAGCATTCTGGGATTGAGCCCCACATCAGGCTCCTCCACTGGGAGCCTGCTCCTTCCTCTCCCACTCCCACTCCCCCTGCTTGTGTTCCCTCTCTCACTGGCTATCTCTATCTCTGTCAAATTAATAAATAAAATCTTAAAAAAAAATGAACTCCTCATTTGACCCAATTGCTTTTTCTTGGTCATGGAAAATGGTCCAGAAATGAGGATGGGGCAGAGAAGATGCTTTGTGGGTAAGGGTAAGGAACAGGGAGAGAAGCCAAGAATAAAAAGGAAACAGCTTGGAGGTAGTTAAGAAACAAACAATCAAAGGGGAAATTTATATTTTATAGATTTGGGTAATAAAGGAAGAATAGGCTTGCTTGTAATTAGTCAGTGCAGCTTCTTGGCCCCCTCTTAATGTGCTTTTTCCTCTAAAAAATGGAGATAACGGTAGTACCACACTCGTGAGGCTACACAAAATACCGCATGAGAAATGCTTAGCACAGGACGTGATGGAGGGACATGCAACAAGTTACCATTATAAGCACTGGATTAAGAGAAAGTGGCTTTTGTTAATTTTTATAGATTCCCACTTTTATTATGTAGTAACAACAGAATGTCTCATGTAGTATGACAACATGAAACAAATTGGTATTTTGAGATTTGTTTCATGGCCTAGTATGTGGCTCATTTTTTTAGATGCTCTGTATGAATCTGAGAAGATAATGAGGGTACTGATCTTTCTTCCTGTTAGATTAGGCTTCTTAATTGTGATATTTAAATCTGTATCCTTACAAACTTTTTACTTAATATCAGTTTCTGAGAAACTTTTGTTTTACTCTTGTGTATATAATAAGCAAGATAGTAAGATATTAAAAAACTCTTAATCAGATAAGGCTCAATCGGCATTTAAATGGCCATGAGTTATAAAGTTTTTCCATTGTCTACACCTGCATTTGCAGAATTGAGCCAGCTCAGTGTATGAAGTGGCTAGAACGTTTCAAATGCTTTTCATTAAATGTGTGGTGTCACCTCAACAATCAGGCCACCGTTAGATCCGGCTTCAAAGCCACTGACGGCTTCATGCTGCCACTTAGATCCGGAAGGTTCAGATAGGATAGTCGGAAGAACATCAGCGGCATCGGAAACTGGCTCATTTTGTCCAGTCCTGTGGTGTCTAGGAAGGCTGCACCTAGGCCAGCTGAGATAATTGATGTTCATCCTAAACGTGAAGTTCTCTGACCTAAAAGATTTCACAGGTTTTCTTAGTAGCTTGTGAGGGAAATTCCTCCTAAGAAATGCCTTCTCTTTTCATTTACTTATTTACGCATTGGTTTATTCAGTCACATTCATTGTGTACCCATCCTGGACCACTCACTGTATTAGTGAGTGTGTTACCTGGGAGTGTCAGCAGATTCCTCAGGCATTCTGGGAGTTTTACAGTGTATAAACTTAGAAGCTAAAGACATAATTCAGGAGAAGAAAATTCTTAAGTGAAAAAGACTCACATACTTCTTGGGTGCATGTATACCTTCTACTCGCTCTTGATGCTGATGGTGAAATCAGAAGAATTGGTTTTGCTTTTATTAACTTTATTACCTGAACTCAAGAACATTTCTGAATCCTTGTCAAATGCACTGGTGGAAGGCATAACATTGCCTTATTAAAAATTAGTTTTATTGAGTTTTAATGAACATATAAATTGCTCATACTTAAAGTGTACTATTTGATTCGCTTTAATGTATGCGTAACCTGTGAATCCACCCTCCCTCCAGCATTTTTCTGTGCCCCTTGGTCATCCCTCCCTCCCGCCCATCCCCCCACACCTATCACCAGGCAACCACCAATCTGCTCTGTATCACTGTAGACTAGCTTACATTTTCTAGAATTTCATATAAATGGAACCATATAGTATGCATGCTTTTTGGTCTGGCTTCTTTCACTCTGCATGAATATTTTGAGATTCATCGTGCTGCAACATGCATCCATCATCTTTTTATTGATGAGTAGTATTCTACTGCATAGATATACCAGGTTTATCCATTCACTTGTTGATGGACATTTGTTTCCAGTACTTAGCTATTATAAGTAAAAGCACTATGAATATCAGTGTACAAGTCCTTTTATGAACACGTGCCTTTATTTCTCTTGGGCAAGTACCTAGGAGTGGAATGGCTCGATCATATGATACGTGTATGTTTAGAATTTTAGAAGCTGCCAAATTTTTTCTAAAATGATTTTACCATTTTACATTCCCACCGTGTATGAAAATTCCAGTTTCTCCAAATTCTCCCCAATGCTAGATACAGCCAATCTTTTTAAATTTTAGCCATTCTAAAAGGTCGGCAATGGAATGTCACTGCGTTCTTTAATCTGCATTTCTTTCATGACAACAATGCAGAACATGCTTTCATGTACTTATTTGCCATCTGTATTTTGGGGAAGTAGCTGTTGGTATATTTTGCCCATTTTTAAATGAATTGTTAGTTTTCTTTTTCTTTTCTTTTAAAGAATGATGTGTTTGAGCGATAGTACATGAGCAGGGGAGGGGCAGAAAGAGATGGAGAGAGAGAATCCCAAGCAGACTCCCTGCTGAGCAAGAAGCATAATGCTTCTTACAACCCTGAGATTATGACAGAAAAAATTGAGAGTCAGATGCATGACTGAGCCACCCATGTGCACCAAGTTGTTCATTTTCTTATTTCCTCACATGTTCTAGATATAGGTTCTTTATCAAATAAGTGTCTTCCAAATATTTTCTCCTGGCCTGTGACTTATCTCTTCATTCTCTCCACAGTCTCTTTCAAAGAGCAGAAGATTTTAATTTTGATGAAGTCCAGTTTATTAATTTGATTTTTTTATGGATCAGAGGTTTTCTCTTATGCTTTCTTCTAGAAAATGTATGGTTTTAGAGTGTATATTTAGATCTGTGGTCCATTTTTAGTTGTTGGATGTGGTGTGAGATAAAGATCAAAGTTTATTTATTTTAGCATATGGACATCCAATCGTTCTATTACTATTTGTTGAAAAAACTGTCCTTTCTCCCCTGAATTTCTCCCCTTTGCATCTTTGTCAAAAAAATAGTTGTCCATTTATATGTAGTCCCACCTACGCTCTCTGCTCTGTTCCACTATTTCTGTCTATCTTCATGTCATACTCTCTTGACTATTGTAGATTTATATTATTTTGAAATTGGTAATATTAATCCTCTGACTTTTTTTCTTTTTCAAAGTTGTTTTGACTATTCTTGATTCTTTGCATTCTCGTATGAATCTTACTATCAGTTTGTCAATTTTTTTTTCAGTTTGTCATTTCTACCAAAAAAAAAAGCCTGCTAGGATTTTGATTACAATTGTACTGAATTTATAGATTAATTTGGAAAGAATTGATATCTTAACAATACTGAGTCTCCTGACCCATGAATATAAGATTTATCTCTCCACTTATATAAGTTTTTTGTAATTTCTCTTAGTAATATATTTTAAATATATATGTCTGTCACATCTTTTGTCAGATTGTCCCCTAAATATTTAATATTTTTATGGTGTTGTCTATTTAAATTTTATTTGCCACTTTTTCATTGCTAACATAGAAATACAATTGCTTTTTATACTTTTATCTTATATCCTACAACCTGCTGAATTTACTTGTTAGTTATGATAACTTCTTTGTAGATTCTGTCTGATTTTCTACATAGATGCTCATTCATTTGCAGATATAGTTTTACATCTTCCTTTAAAATTTATATGTCTTTTATTTCTTTTCATTACCCAGTTTAACTAGATAGGACCTCCAGTGCAATGTTAAATTGAGAGGGGACATTCAGTCTTTCCTCATTAATTATGAGTTATCTGTAAATTTTTCGTAGATGTCCTCTATTAGATTGACAAAATCTCTCTCTGTCTCACTTTGCCGAGTATCTTTATCAGGAATACCACCCTCTAATCAGATGAATTTTATTAAAGTGGTATTATAATGATAATGATACCATTTAATTCACCAGAATAGTAATGGCACTTATGTGAATACATGTAATTCGTCAACTTGCTGTTATTTATTATCTATTTTGTATATAATATCTTTCACCTTAGTATATGAATCATTAGTTAATTTACACAAGGCAATGGTGAAATAAGCAAAAATTAATTTCTTTCTTCTCCTTCTTCCTTTTCCTCCTCCTCCCCCTCCCCTCCTCCTCCTCCT
>NC_048224.1:72363212-72541149 GCF_002007445.2 Ailuropoda melanoleuca
CTTCTGCTTTTTAGATCAGAAAAGCAAGACACCAGGCAGGACATTAAATAGCTTAGTCCTAGTGAACAATGATTTGTTTGTTTGAAACCAAAATTTACAAATTTAGATTTTTAGGTCAAGGAATCTTATTTGAATAAAAAATTAAAAGAAATTTCTGAATACTATCCTTTCTGCTGTCTCCCCAATCCCAAACAGAACCCCAAACATGTGGGAGAAAGCAAAGGCTGGATCTATGAACCAAAACCAGCAAAAGGAAATCTCATGGAGGCAACATAAAAGACCTCTGATGCATTTCAGGAAGTCAGTAGACCAGGTCCAGGATTGGTGAGACCTCTTTCACACCAAGGCATGTGTTAAAATTCAGGGGTTTGGGTTGGTCAGACCATCAGACAGTAAGGAAATATGGCTACTATAAAAGCTAAAATTGTCTTGTATTGCTTTACAAGATGTGCAGAGGTGGTTTTGAGTTTGGATTAGTCTTACAACTCGCCAGCCTAGTCAGCGCATCAGAGGTTTTCTGTCCAATTCTTAACAGCATTTTTAAGAGGGAAATGGGCTAACCAGAAGTAATTTGCCAAGATATGAAGGGTGAAGAGGCTTTGTCAAAGGTGGAATGCTTGAGGAACTAAGACTAGAAGTGGCCAAGCCGGTTGGGATTCGGAAGCAATAGCTCGGGAAAGAGCTAATGAGTCCTACTACTGGGTAGTGACAGCAAAGGTACAAAAGAGGACGCAGATGAAAAGATATTTAAGAGATACCATGACATCATTCAGGCAGAATAATTCCAAGGTTTATAGCTTGAGTCCCTGGGTAAATGGTGATGCCATTTTAGTGAGATCAGAAACTCAGGAGCTGCAGGTTTGGAGGGGCCAGTTTTGTACATGCTGAGTTCCCGCCAAGAAATATCTGGTATGCAGTTGAATATACAGATCTAGAACACTATGGAGAAGTTTGGGGTGGGTGTGCATTTGGGCATCATGGTCCAGAGATGAAAGTTGCAATCAGAGGTGAGAATGATGAGCGCCACTAATGCTCCTGCCATCTCAGTTACAACAGTCACTTGTCAGCTTCGTTCAAGCAACCCCACTTCTGAGATTACACTGCCTAGGATGTGGACAAAAATGTTCAAAAACTTTATTCTTTTATGAATGCGAATTTCAGTCCGGTCCCTTAAACAGAAGAATAAAAATCAGGACCATCAGTCCTTCCTGTCCTAGACCATGTGGGTGTGTCAGGAAGTAGTAGAGAGAGGGAGATTTGTTTCTATGGTAGCTTCTCACCAGAGAACTCCACAACAAGCCCAGAAAAACATGCCCTTAAGGCCTACCTTTATTTGAGAAAAGGCCAGGCAGTCACACCGGCATTTTGCTGAGACTTGCAAAATTGAGCAAGGAGGAATGCAAGGGTAAATGAAGCTGGCTTTCAAGCCAGTAAGAACTGGTTCTCGAGCTTGTTTAAAAAGGTGCAGTGTGCCTGACATTCAGAACTTGTGTAAGAGTCTGCTTCAGCAAATCCCTGCATCATGGAATCTGGAATACATAAAGATGATTCAGGGAAAGGCTTACTTACTGGAGCCAGTGGTTTTTTTCAAATGTCTTTTTACATTTTGTTTGGGATTACTAAATTTTCGAAAAAGTTGGAGCCAGCTTTTCAATACAGATTTTTTAAAGTAGGTGTCTTCTATATGTCTAATTAGTCGTGGTATTTAAGAAACCTATAATAATACTATCTTTTTGGGTTTTCCTTCGGTCTCCTATTGTCTAGGAATCCCTGATCCTGTTTTTCTAATGTCTGTGCTTTGGTATGACGTAATGCACTGGTGTGGGTAAGGGACTGCTTTACTTGCTGTTTTATGGACAGTGGGTGTTACGTCACATCTCAGTGCCTTTGTATAGCTTCCCCTCACCTGCTTTGTGAACTCACCCCTCTGAAAACCCTTCCCTTGCCATTCCCCTCTCCATTGGGAAGAGTTGACTAAGTAGCTTTTTTTTTTTTTTTTAGATTTTATTTATTTATTTGACAGAGAGAGAGAGATAACCAGCGAGAGTGGGAACACAGGCAGGGGAGTGGGAGAGGAAGAAGCAGGCTTCACAGTAGAGGAGACCGATGTGGGGCTCGATCCCAGAACCCTGGGATCACGCCCTGAGCCAAAGGCAGATGCTTAACAACTGAGCCACCCAGGTGCCCCTAAGTAGCTTTTTTGTGTCACCTCTGCACAGAGTGCTCACTCTGTTGAAATAACTAGTTTGTCATAGTTTTGCTTCCTTCCTAGATTGAGAGGTTCTTGAGAGCAGGCGTTGGACTTAGCATAGTGCCAGACTCATAGTAGACGCTCCGTAAATGGGTTTGCCAAAGAGAAGGATCGAGAGAAGAAGGGAGGAAAATAGACTTTTAAGGAATCCCTCAAGAATCTGAGCAGAAAAGACCTGAGATATAGGAGGAAAAATAAGAGATAATGCAATGGAAGCCAAGGGAGCATTTTTTGGGGGGGCAATGGGCAAAGGGAGAGGGAGAGAGAATCTCAAGCAGGCTTCATGCCTAGTGCAGAGTCTGAAGCAGGGCTGGATCCCATGACACTGAGATTATGACCTGAGCCAAAATCAAGAGTCAGACACCCTGGGACATCTGGGTAGATCAGTCGAATAAGTGTCTGCTTTTGGCTCAGGTTGTGATTCCAGGGTCTTGGGATGGAGCCCTGCATTGGGCTCCTTGTTCAACGGGAGCCTGCTTCTCCCTTCTCCTCTGTCTCCTTCCCTGTCTCTCTCTGTCTCCCATGAATAAATGAATAAATAAATCTTTAAAAAATTTGGAAAGATTTTTTAAAAAAGAGTTGAACACCCAACTGACTGAACCACCTAGGTGCTGTGCAAGGGAGCAAGGAATTTTAAGAGGGCAAGGCTGGTCACTAGTTTTAATTGTTATCAAGAACCAACGAGCTAAGTACTGAAAATCTTCATTGTATTTTTTAGGAGCTGAGAAAAGGTTTCCTCAGACAATCACACCTTAGATAATACTGCAGGTGTTGTTACCAACACCAAGCAACAATGTGTTGGCAAGAGAAGTGGCCAGTAGTTAGAATGGCAAAAATTGACAAGGCAAAAAACAACAATTGTTGGAGAGGATGTGAAGAAAGGGGATCCCTCCTACATTGTTGGTGGGAATGCAAGTTGGTACAGCCCACTTTGGAAAACAATGTGGAGGTCCCTCAAAAAGTTAAAAATAGAGCTACCCTATGATCCAGCAATTGCACTACTGGGTATTTACCCCAAAGATACAGACATAGTGAAGAGAAGGGCCATATGCACCCCAATGTTCATAACAGCATTGTCCACAATAGCTAAATTGTGGAAGGAGCCAAGATGCCCTTCAACAGATGACTGGATTAAGAAGATGTGGTCCATATAGATAATGGAATATTACTCAGCCATCAGANCCATCAGAAAGAATGAATTCTCAACATTTGCTGCAACATGGACGGCACTGGAGGAGATAATGCTAAGTGAAATAAGTCAAGCAGAGAAAGACAATATCGTATGGTTTCACTCATTTGTGAAACGTAAGAAATAGCAGGGAGATCAGTAGGAGAAGGAAGGGAAGAATGAAGGGGGGGGGTAAACAGAAGGGGGAATGAACCATGAGAGACTATAGACTCTGGGAAACAAACTGAGGGCTTCAGAGGGGTGGGGGGTTGGGGGATTGGGATAGGCTGGTGATGGGTATTAAGGAGGGCACGTATTCCATGGAGCACTGGGTGTTGTACACAAACAATGAATCATGGAACACTACATCAAAAACTAATGACGTACTGTATGGTGAGTAACATAATAAAAAATTTAAAAAAAGAGAAGTGGCCAGTGACCTCTTGGAGAGCTCCATCAGTGTAGTGGCTTGACTTGGTGATATGTATCATATCAGAGTGCTGTACGATTATTTTTTTTCCTGGTGGTAAACCCACTGGATAATGGGTCCTCTCAGTTTAAAAACTGAATAGAGGTTCAAATATAAGAAATATTTGTAGAATATTCAGTACAACCAAGTCAAATTGAGATTTGGAAGCAAAGTTGGTGAATCCTAAACAGGCCTAAAATCTTCCTGATGGATCGTTTCTTGGAAGGTGATAACGAGAAGGATGGTTAGTTGTAAGATCACACAGTTCTCAAGCTGCAGCTTCCTCACAAAAAAGCAAAATAATTCAGTAACGCTGTTTAAAACCTACCAAAATTCACAAGGAAATCATGGTGGCAAAGTGAGGAAATGCCTTTCAATGGAATATTTGAACATTCTAAGACAGGGAAGAGAATACCTTACCAGAAAAGATAAAAGGTTCATGAGATGGTAACATCATTTAATATAAAAGACACAACTTCTGGAAGGATAAGAAACTAGAATAATTCAAAAGAGATTAACATATTGGATTTTTCCAGAGAATGGAGACCTTCAAAACAGTAGTTATTACAAAGTGTAGGAATAGAGAATATCTATCATATATTTTAAGTTACTTAATTGTGCTATAAGTTTTGAGATTCCTCTGAGCCCAGAGCCCAATATCATCATCTTTTGTCTGCTTTAAAAGAAGGAAAGGAAAGGAAGGGAGAGGAGAGGAGAGGAGAGGGGAGGGGAGGGGAAGAGAAGAGAAGAGAGAAGAGAAAAAGAAAATATGAGGCAAGACACAAATTATACCTTTCATAAAATTTAACTCAAGATTATCATAGACTTNGGTGTGGACTTAACATTATAATCTCTGAATGTTCTTATGTAGACCAAACCAAGCTGCATTTTCTGTGGTTGATTATCATTCGTGTTGGCAGCCAATTTAAACATTTTGAAAGGAAAGTTTACTTTTTTCATGTTCACAGATTTAATACTACTTTTAAATAAATATTGTCCTTTGTTTTCACTGCCCTAAAATTTTAATAATAGCAGAGTCAAGCTGTTGCCACTTTTCTCTTTAAGGAAATATACTGAAGGAGCTAGAATCGTATTTGTTTATATTCGCTATGAGGGGAGAATGAGTTGGGCATGAAAGGGATTAATTTGAACGAATCAGGAACCCTCCAGCCCCCTCCTACATCATTTAAGGATTAGGGCTACCTCTATAGCAGGGTACGGTTTTTTTCCCTAATTCCAACTTAAATCTGAGGAAAATACAATTCTTTAATTAGGTGCATTTTAATATGAAGAATCTGAACATGGTTACTTTATTATTAAAGCAAAACTCTGGATTCTTCTGCTTTTTCTCTCTTTCATCTCATAAACCTTCAGACCTACTGACAACTCAGTGACCAGGGGCAAGCCTTGGTAGGTCAGCTGGACCACTCCTCAATCATGTAGCTGATGCAAAAGGAATCTGCTTAAAACCAAGAATTATTTTAGGAAGATAGAGAAAGACCTTTCGATTCCTTTTAGATTTCAGATACACTTAATAAAGCAGCACGGTGTTGATGTAAAGCATGGACTTGAACAGGAGCTTTGGGGCCAGATAAAACCTATGCTCAAATCTTCCCTTCCCCAATTCCTAGACATTTGATTCAGTGCCTCTGTTCACTCATCTATAGAACAAGGTGATTAGGAAGAATCAATGAGATAGTGCATGTCGAAGGCAAGAACCTAGCTGGTAGTAAGCATGTAATAAACAACAGCTGTTATTAGAATGCATTTCAGATGCGTGTGTCCTTGACTCTGTGCTTCCAGCCAGCCCCTTAAAGACAAAGGCAAAAGTATACGTGCCCACCACGCAGGCCTACCTGGTGCACACCATGTGACAATAACACCCTTTCTCGGAGACTCCCACTTTACCTCACACGCACTCTTCGTTAGGCTCATGATGATACCGCGAATTAGGAAAGAAAGAGTTACTGGATAGCTCAGACTTCTGCTTGTCTATTGCTGTATTTCTCCCTGTTAGCATCCAACATTTGTGCCCTAGGACTCTACCCTGCTGTGTATTTAAAACCTCAGTGCTGATCTTGAGATTTTGGAATTTTTTTTTCTTTTATTAAATCATTATCTCAAAGTTTAAAAAATACTTTTTACCTCTTTACTAGAAAAAAAAGTATTTTCATTAAGCTGGGGGAGATTCAAGCAGTCTCATGGGCTTTTAAAACTAGTTTGGAACAAACCACTCATTGTTTTGAAGTTAATGATACATTTCTACCTGATAAAATAGTTCTAAGTCCTGTGAGGGAAGTAGTGTAGGTGTTTCTCAGAATTAGTAAAATAACCTGATAATCTAATATTTAAATTCAATTGCTGGGTTCTAATTATATGTATAATTGCTGGATTATAATGGCACCCCTGATCTGGACATAATTTTTTAAAAAATGCTTTTCTCTTTAGAAAACCTGTTATGGTTTGAAGACCTGTTGTCAAAAGGACATAAGGAGAATAGAGAGGGAAATTAGTGTGGAGGTGTATGCTTAACTAGGTAAAGACACCCAAATTCTGAATTTTAACAAATAGTAAAACCTACTTGGCATCCAGGAAACCAAAATAAATAGTGATTTCTAAACAACCCCGCAATCCTTCATAATGTTATGTATCTATTGATTCCTAGCCCTGGGAAGAGAAAAGGCAGATCTTATCTTATCTTCTGACCCCCCACAGCAGCCAGACAGAACATTAGAGAGGTGTGAGTGTGTGTGTGTGTGTGTGTGTGTGTGTGTGTGTGTGTGTAGGAGGGGGGAGCAGGAAGGGTGAGGGACGGACAGGGAGAGAGGGAGGACACAGAGGACACAGCCCTGGGGCTGAGAGGATAAATCACAGAGTTATGATTTATGCACAAAGAAAAGAGCGCAGAACATTTCCACATAAATAGAGCAAGGGGGAAGGGAACAAAAGACACAAAAATGCAAAATCCGGAAGAGATGGAAAGCAAATATGTAAGAGGTCAGATGCTGGTTTTGCTCGGACCACCAAACCAGCTGACCGTGTTGGTTGAAAGCAAGGCAGAGACCTGCGAGGATAACATTCACTTTGTATTTGTTGAGTGGAGGCCGTCATCACTTCTACCGGCACAGCGTGTTTGCTAGACCTCTGACTTCGCAGCCAGACTGCACAACTTTTGGAACAGTCATCTGCCAGGTAGAGCACAGGATGGAAGGGCGGGTGGGGAACAGTGCTGGGTTCCCGGCACTGCTGCTCTGCTCCATACACACCCACAGCGGGTTCCTTCCTGATCATCACCAACCGTCTCTCATCTCCTTCTTGCAGCCAACTTCCACTCGGCTGCCTGCCAGATAAGGAATTTCATAAAGACGGATGTTTGTTCTGTGTATGTGGCTCGAAACAAAAGGGTACGAGGGAACGTAAAAATATTTCCCCAAAACTTTTTAAAAAAATCTGTAAGAGTTTAAGGAGTAATGAGAAAAATAAGACTTGCAATTTGCATGGGTATTTCTTCTTAAGTAGTAAGTCGTGTTTACTTCATGGCATTGCACCAACAGAAATTCCACACAGCCACCTTCCCACTTTGTAGGACCATCTGCAGGAGCATGCGCCCGGGTGCCCGGCGTCTGCTCAAATTCCCCGCTCTTCTGCACCTAATGGTTTTTTTGGACCTCTCCTCCCCTGTGCTATTAACTGTTGAAAGGAGGGGCTACTTAGTAATTCTACACCTGTTCAAGTCCACGCCTATCAACTTGCTAAGCTTCCCAAACAAGTGCAGGGTAAAGCAGGAGGACATCCGAATCTGGGGCTGAGACGGCAGTGGCTGCTGCCCGCTTGGGGTTGGGCTTTTCAGATTTTTTTTTTTTTTTTAAAGATTTTATTCATTTATTTGGGAGAGATAGAGACAGCCAGCGAGAGAGGGAACACAAGCAGGGGGAGTGGGAGAGGAAGAAGCAGGCTCACAGCAGAGGAGCCCGATGTGGGGCTCGAACCCATAACGCCGGGACCACGCCCTGAGCCGAAGGCAGACGCCCAAACCGCTGTGCCACCCAGGCGCCCCAAGGCTTTTCAGATTTTTGTTCAGAGTCTCGAATGTATCTCCTACAATGGCAGTTGATGACAGCAATTTATATTCCAGAACGAAGAAAAAACTAAATTCGTCTCAAAATGATTATAAATCGTCAAGACGGAGTAGCCTGCCACTCGAACTACTCATAGGAAATGACATTAGAGGGAGACTTCAAAGAAACTTCAAAAATTTGGAACCCATTCACCTGAAGCGCCCGAAAAAGAGACCGTCCATATTTCCAGGTAGGAATTGTTTAAGTTTATGCCCGCCAGTAGAAAAAAAGGACCGTATTTCATTGGTTACGATCAGGTGTGTTACATTTAAAATTAACTTGGGACAGTTGAGAGCTTAAAGTTGCCAGATAAATATGTTTGAATGTAAAAAATAAAGTGATTCTTTGATCTGAAAGCACCCCATCTTCTTCCTTTTCTTTTCTTTGTTTATTGTAACATCTTTAAGGCTCCATAAATAGGCAGCTCTTTTATTACTTGTCAGTTGCGGCCAGATCGAGGAACTGCTTTGCTTGCAATCTGGAAGAATTCCATGCTGCATTTCATTCTCTGGCATATTTTCTTTATTTTGCAAGATTATTGGATTGTTGAGTGAAGCTGATGTTTGTGTGCACCAGAAATTAACACCATTAAATACTCGAATGCATGCTTCAAATTCCTGTCTTGCATCAGAGCCTAAAACCATTTGTAGTAAAGGGCTCAATTAAACAATGTGGATGGTGAACTGTATTACAGCACAGAAGACTTGTGGATTACATTCTGGTGATAAAGGGACTCTGATGTCTGCTTCAGGTGTCTGTCTGGATATTACAGATGTGTAGATCATTTGATGTCTATGACAGTAACCCCTAACTGAGGTATCACTGGAGAATGATTACTGGAGAGTCTGAATTATTTAGTCAACTTGATTTCAATGCTATTTGTATTGGAATTTCCTGGAGAAACTAGAAGTGGCCTTTTTTGTTGTGATTGATCTATTGGGAGTCTTTACTGAGGATAGATTAGACCCAACTGCCAAGGACCAACTCTGTGATGCTAGAAAACAAAAATAGTAATTCAACCAGGTTTTACTTCACAAAAATGGGATTGACTTCCCCAACAGCTGAGTCATTATCCTGCTTTAGGAAATAGCTAGGAGATGATTTAGAAGCATGGGGACTCAAGGCCACAAGCTGAAAATCACATTTCTTAAGGACACTGTTGTTTTCGTGAATCTCTTCTTGGTTCAGTGATATATGGCTCTAGTGTCAAAGTCTGCTTCACAGAACAAATGAAGCCCAGACTAGACTGGGCCAGAGGTGTGAGTGTTGTAGTGCAAAGGAAGGGACAATGTGAAAAATGCTGTAAGCACGAGCGCTGAAGCGTCTGATGTGTCTGGAAAAACAGCCACTTTCTGCCTGTTCTCTGATATGAAGGCCCCGAGGAGCCCAGGCCAGCCTTGTTGTCCTGAAGCGGCCTGGCAGGGAGCACTTTGTGTTGAGTTGGTTTGCTAACACTTCTTCAGGAACATTCTCCCAGACCTTTACGTCACCTTCTGCCTTTCACTCTCTTTGGTTTAACATCACCCGGGTCCATTTATGTTCTGATGCTCCCTGCTTTCCTCTACCACCACGCGCATTTACTTTGTGAAGTCTTCTCCTTCTTTCCAAACAGTCAGACCCCAGGGCCCCTCACCTCCTTCCACCACGATTCCCATTCATCTTCTCTTTCTAGAAGGTCATCTCACTCTGGGCTGTCAGCTACAGCTGCGACACTGGGAAGACTCTTAGCTTGGACCTCACACAGGTTATCCTTTCTGAGATCTTGAATTGTCATGATTAACAACAGGGTAGTGTTGTGAAAAGGGCACTACGTGGAGGGGAGCTGAGTTCTAGTCTAGACTGTGTCTCTCACTGGCTGTGTGTTCTCTGAGCCACTTGCCTGACCCTGTCGCATTCAAGTACATTATTTATGTCTGCCCCCCTTTCCCTCGTTGGGGACCATGGTGCGAGAGAAGCTCTTCTCTTCCTTCCAACATTTCACTCAATCTTCAACTGACAGGTGAGAGAGTTACCTGGACAAAGTCTGGAAAATACTGGCTACTTGATTTCTAAATTCCTCTTTAATTAAACCACGACTCCGTTGTCCGACAGGTTGTCCTAACTTCTTTTTGCAATGGATAGCTGCACATCTCACCAACGCCCCTAAGCATTACCCGAAAACAGAAATGTACCTGGGTGTAATAACTATTCGCATCTTCTACTTTGTGTAGCTGTACATAATGAGCCAATACGATGTATGCGGGGCCTGAGAGTCAAAGCAACTAAGGTGCATCTCAGAATTAGCAACTGGCAAAACTAGGGCTCAGACCTGGGTATTTTGACTCCAGTATTGAAGCTGTTTCTGCTCGATTACACTGCACTCTGTTGTCAACTGTTGTTGCCATTTGTCTGATGAGATTCAAGACTGGAAGACATGTCAGCATTCCACTGGTGTTCACTCTGACCCTTATGAATGCACACATCTACATACCCTCCATCTCAGGTTTCACATGTTCAGTCCTGCGCTATAGTGGTTGACCGATTGGTAGATAATTCATCCATTCATTCATGAACTATTTGTTTAGTTCTTGCACTGTTAGGAATAGACTTTCGGGAATTTGTGTGTCACCCTTCTCTGCTGTTTCCCACTTCTCTCCTAAGGGCCATCCTACACTGCAGCGAGTCACCTACCCAAGAGGCAAGTCTGGTTGTTTCATCCCCTTGATTATAATTCTTCAGTGGTTATCACTATTCTTAGGATAAACTCCAAACTCCTTAATGTGAAGTATACGAGACTATGTAATCTGGCCACAGCTTCCCTCCCTAGCCTCTCTCTTGGCATACCCTCCCCTTCCATTTCAACCAACTCAGCCAACTTCCAACCCCCATGGCCCATCATTTTTCCTCTTCTGGAATACCCTACCTGCATAGTTTCACCTAATTCCTATGTTGGCTTTAGGTGTCAGCTTGACATCCCTTCCTCTAGGAAGTTTTCCTTCCCCCCATGTGGGTTGGGTCCACTCTGTGTCCTTCTCCTTATAACACCTGGACTTTTCCCTAGCACAGCACTTATCACATCGCATTGTAATTGTCTGTTTACTTGTCTGTATCTCCTACTAGCCAGTGAGCCATGGGCCATATCAGTCTCATTCACCATTGTATCCCTGGTACCTATCACAATGCCTGGCACATACTATGTGTTCAATAAATATTTATTCAGTTGATTCAGAATGCACTGCACTCAATTAACTCTTGGCATACCTTGTTTTCTTTGTCTTCTTCCAGACTCTCTTCATGCCATTCTCCCTTACCTCCCAGCACACGCACACGCTCACACACACACACACACACGTGCTCACACACTCTTACATTCCTATTATGCCCTGTGTTTCATTATCCACCTGGGCTTCAAGGCCCAGTTAAAATCTTCTATCTTCTGCAATCACGTGCCTTCCTTCCTCTGACCTCTTTGAGTTCCCCTTTATGCTTACCACTTCCTTGGCTTTATGCTTACCACTTCCTTGGCTTCAATACTGCATAACGCTATTAAAAAAAAAAAGAAAGAATACTTCCTGGCATTGGGTTTAGTTGTCTTAGGTTGTGAACGGGTTCAGTGGTCACTTTGTTACTTTGTGGCAACTGTTAAATTTTTGTTTGGATAGAAACTTGGAAAATAGGGCTTGTATCTTATATGCCCTTGCATGGCCCACTTGTCCAGGAGAGGGAATTGCACATAGGAGGTGTTCACTCAACATCTGGTGGTTAATTAACTACTTTGCCATGAAGCTGGGTACGTTCTGTAGGGCCTGAGTCAAGCTCCAGGAAAGCCCGTTGGCAGCTAGAGACTGTCACAGGGGAAGGTCTTAATACTGACTTTCATCATTTTAAGAACCCCTGGTGGGGGAAAAATGCAGGCGTCCCTTGTCTCAGTGTGGAATTCATTCATTGAAACGTGTGAGGATCCTGCTGTCCACCGGGAGCTATCCTAGACCTTGGGGAGAAAGCTGAAAATACTAGTTTCTGGTCTAGGCGAATGGGAAGGAATTTTCCTAGCTGGGTGCCTTGCCTGTGGCACAGCTCAGTGAACGCCTCTTGAATAAAGGGACTCAGAGCGTTGAATTTTTAGAAGGAAAATAATACACTTAAAAATCATATTTATGGGGCGCCTGGGTGGCACAGCGGTTAAGCGTCTGCCTTCAGCTCAGGGCGTGATCCTGGCGTTATGGGATCGAGCCCCACATATCAGGCTCCTCCGCTATGAGCCTGCTTCTTCCTCTCCCACTCCCCTGCTTGTGTTCCCTCTCTCGCTGGCTGTCTCTATCTCTGTTGAATAAATAAATTTAAAAATAAATAAATAAATAAATAAAATAAAAATCATATTTACACACAAACATTAAATACTAACCATTTTTTTCCCCTTAAAGAAGCCTCAACAGTAGAATGCTAGTTCCAACTAAAGTTGTGTAGTTTCACCGGGTCTCCCCAGGCCCAGAATCAAGGGTGTATGTCTCTAGCCAGCTCCCCCACCCCCGGTCTCCCCTCCTCCTCAAAGAACTCCACAGGCTCCATAGTAGTGGGCTCAGCCCAGTGAAAGAAAGGGGGGAGAGAGAGAGGTGGCCCTAACATATACCATACCCATAAGCATGTAAGATTGAAATGAGCATCTGTGTCTGCACCTGGAAGCCAGTGGGGCTCAGGTGCCGGCTGTAATGGGCTGTTCCCTCAGCACTCTTCAGCAAACAAGTTGGTCTGTATAATCAACTAGTTCTTAAAATATCTTCTGATTTTTACAATCATCTGCTGTGAAAAGCACGCACTCATCTGCTTGGAGGAAACAGGCAGTTCCACATACTTCCTTGTTGCTTAGTCAGAGGACAAGCTTGCTGAGGACTGCTCACAGCCAGAGGAGTAGGAGACCCCGGCCAGCACTCACAAGGCAGATGCAAATCTTGATTCTCATTTTTAGCTCAACTCCATTCAAAAGGCATGTATTTTGTTTTTCAAATCCACAATCTAAAAAAAGAGAAAAAAGTCATTCCAAATCATAGTAGCTTTATAATCAAAGAGATTTTGAACATTTCTAAAGGAAAACTGCTTTTCTCGTTTTCTTGCCGTGCGTAGGTTTCTATTGGAAACACAAGGGAGCCATTAGAACGATGGCACGGGGATGTGTTCTGGCCTCCCTTAGGGTGGCCAGAAGGGGACTGTGAGGATGGGCAGTTTGATTCAAGTCCCCTACTTATCACGAGCACAGTAAAAGACACAAGTATTATGTTCTCTGTTGGAGTTCTGTTACCCCGGAACCCTGCTGAATAGTGCATTTGGTGACATTCAGCAGGGCTTTCAAGGGAGGGCTCCTTAGAGATGTGCTATAAAAAACTGCATCCTGGGATCGTGTTCTGTTGTCATGGCTGGGAATAGGTTCAATGGCTCCACTTGGTAATGACAGGAAGCATATTTCATACACCCGGTATTCCCCACAACACCCACCAGCATGCTTTGCATATGGTAAGTGCATAAGAGGTGGTGAAATAGTCCGACGCGGTGGAAGATGTGCGAGAATAAATGTGTCACGACCCCTCTGTGGGCCGCACCCCTGCCCACCTGATCCTGTAACTTCCTCCAGTAGCTCCTTCCAAAGGAGGTTGTGCTCAGGAGCCAAAGCAGAGGGAACTTGGGTGGCTCAGTCAGTTGGGCGTCTGCCTTTCTTTTTGTCATGATCTCAGGGCCCAGTGATCAAGCTCCGCATCATGTTGCCTGATCAGTAGGGAGCCTGCTTTTCCCTCTGCTCCTCTCCCTCGGATACCCTCCCTGCTCATGCTCTCTCTGTCTCTCTAATGGATGCATAAAATCTTAAAAAAAAAAAAAAGCAAGAGTTTGAACTTCTATTTTAGTCCAAGTAAATATCTGCCTTACGTCTGGGTTCAAGTTCGAATCCTCCCACTTACTAAATGAGTGAAGTCACTTGATCTCTCAGAGCTTATTTCCTTCTCTGAATTGGAAATGAAAACACCAGTTTCACAGGGGGCATTAAGCTCCAAAGAGATAATGCATGACTATTAAATGATACACACCTGCAATTGCTAGTGGGCTCTTATTCTTTGGTGGTATTAAAAGTTTGGTTCTTCAAAATTAGTGCTTTTCCTATTACTGGGTGGGTAGTAGGTATGATTGTAACACTTTGGCAAATCTTCATGATTGGTGAGTTCTCCAAAGTTGTTAATCCGACCCTCTGCTGAGGTAAATCCTATATAATGAGACACTAGTAAAAGACCCATTAATTTTAAATTTCTCATAAAAAGAGGAGGACATGGAAGCTCTTCTTTGTAATTCAACATCCATGTATTTTCTCACCAGGAATCATTAAACTTGAATGTACTGTCATGTAAAGTACACCTCTGAAAACTGTCCAAGATTAGAAACATCAGTGCCTGGGTTTTACAAACTTACTTGGAGCCTTGTGGTGTTTAATATTTTTTCCTAATTTTGCCAGTGTAAGGCCTTGCTTTTGGAAACTCAGCCCCTGAGCTTTATTTTTTTAAAATAAAATAGTTATTTTTTTTAAATAACTAGCACTTGGAATAGGAAGGTAATTGGTGTGCACTTGTGATTTTAAAATAGTGCTTCTATATAAGATTGTAAATGAACTTGTAAATTAATCTTTTTAAATATTAGTGTTTAGACTTCAAAAACTTTTGAATGTTAGCATTTAATATTTTGACTTAAAGTATTTAGCAGTATTTATGGTATTTCTTATTAAAAACTACTGGTGCCACCAAAACAGGTAGCCTGTTTACTTAAATAATCAAATTATTTATTGGATAAGTTTATTCAAGGGGATGAAGTTTTGTTCTTGTTTTGCTTTGTTGTGTTTTCTAAAAAGAAACAAAAACCTCTAATGAGATTATGACTGGTAAACCGGTTACTTTTAAGGAAAACAAAAATGCTGATGCTATAATATTTATATGCAGGATTTATAAGCAAGGGGAAATATGTTTTACCTTTAGGCAGGGACCGGTAGTGCACTTGGCATAAGGAGAAGAAATTAGATTTATACTTCCACATCAGCCTTTTCTCTCTGTCATAAAAAAGAATAAAAAATGAAAATACAGGTTTCTGAATTCAGGATTTACTATATAAAAAAGAATAAAAAATGAAAATACAGGTTTCTGAATTCAGGATTTACTATATAAATATATGGAAAAGTGGCTTAAACACTTCTGTTCTAAAAGCAGTTCCTTCCCATTTGTTGATCTACAGCAAATGTGTAACTTCACAGATTTAAGAGTTCCTGTACACTTTTTTCCCCCATTTTTAAATAATGCTCTAAATATGGATTCACATCTGGACTAAAGAAAGGATTACATACTCTTACATCCATGCAACTTGGTGTTTACTCAGTATACTTCAGAGGTGATTGTTAAGCATTTTTATCTGTTTGCATAAATGATGTACTTTGAAGAGCACTGGGTGTTATATGCAACTGATGAATTGTTGAACACTTCATGTGAAACTAAGGATGTACTATGTGTTGGCTAATTGAAGTTAAATAAATAAATAAACAAACAAAGGAATGAAAACTATTTAGGGTGGAAACGGCCCGCCAGGTAGCTCATTACATAAGAAACCACCAAACCCCCACATGCTTTTGCTCCAAATACTTCGGGACTGTCTAACTATCTAAAGGATGTTTTCCTTCAAAATTTAATTACAATACCTCTGGGTTTTCTTTAAGATCTAGCAAGATATAGATTTGGGAGTAGGGGGTTACAAAATGAGATGAAATAAGTAGTTATTTCCTGGTGGTGTGCTCGTACAAACTCTCATGACAAAATGGCCAGGGTATTTTTCAGTCACGATTTTAAAACCTTTCCATACCAAATGGGTCATGAGTTTAACTTTTCTGTGCTGAGCAGCCAATTGTCAGACGTGCCTCTGAACATCCTGGAAACATCAGAGGTCCATCCAGATGGACCTCTGAACATCCCAGCATCCAGATCCCGGAGACAGGGGACTGCAAAGATGGTCATTAGAGCAGATTCATTGATGGTGCATCTCCACTATCAAATGTCACACTTCTCTCCCCACCCTGACACTTAAGAAAGACTGAAGTCATCTTAATGGATAATCAGTGCTAGATGGCATTTTAGAGTAATTATGGTCAAGAAAGACACAATTTTAAGAAACATTCCTTAAGTATTGAAGTATTGCTCAAAGGTAACTGGAAGATATACATGAGAAAGACTACAACATCTGTTCAACAAAAATCTAAACTCTCTTGCTGAGTGAATGTCTATTAGGTGCAGAACACTGTGCAAGGCGCAGATGATGGTTAAGACTTGAGACACAGTAATTTGTTCTCATATCGAATTTTTTGCTACAAGAGCAGGTGCATTAATTTGGGCACTCAAGCTTCTCTGGCAACCAATATTTAAGCCTCTTTGTTGCCCCAGCTAATGGCCATACTGACACCATGTCATCTGGCACAGAAGTCTTAATTGGCAAGGAAGCATTTCCCTACAGGAAGGTCCCAGGGGACCTTAATTCTTCTCCTCCTCCTCCTCAGAGTTTCTTTGCTGGGGCTTTGTTCCTTTTTGTAATCTGTGCCTTTTTTCTGAGCCCTCTAAAAAATAGCCAGGTGAAAAGTGTCCTGATGCAAATGCCCCTCCGTGCGGTTCAATTCAGCAAGGGTTCCAGTCCTTTGAGATATTTGGACTCCTGTATAACTAGGGGAATATTAACTTACCAATTTAGGCCAGAGTGCAGAAGTCTAGGCTACCCATCTCCAGGTACGAATCTCTGCTCAGAATGATAGGATAAAATTCTCTGCCACCTCTTGACCATTTTTTATAATGGTAACAATGTGTAATGAACTGAATGTCTGTGCCCCCCCCCCAATTCCTATGTTGAAGCGATAATCCCCAGTTGATGGTATTTGGAGATGAGGCTTTGGGAGGCAGTTAGGCCATGAGAGTGGAACCTTTTTGAACATGCTTAGTGCCCTTATAAGAACATATGCAAGAGAGATGATCACTGTCTGCTATGTGAGGACACAGCAAGAAGGCAGCCATCTGCAAACCGGGAAAAAGGCCCTCGCCAGACATCAAATCAGCCAGCACCTTGACCTTAGACCTCCACGTCTCCAGAACTGTGAGAAATGAGTGTTTGTTGTCTAAGCTACCCCGTCTATAGTAATCTGGTATAGCAGCCAGAATTGGCTAAGCCTCAGTGATTGTTAGAGGCAGCCAACTGGATGAATGAGACATATTTAAGCCCTTAAGAATAAAAGCTTGTAAACCATACAAGTAATATTATAAAATACACAGAAACATCCAATGAATAAAACTTAATGAATATCATACAGGATACTTACTGCTGCACGGAAATTGCATTATTCAGAAGAGGGCCAACTACACCTACTGTATTTATTTTCTTTCATTATGGAATCCCATGCATCTTTTCAAAAGAAATATTGCCAAATATAATTACTTTGAACAAAGATGTCACAAACTGCTACCTAATTATTTAGATAGAAGGCAACGCATTTTTGGAAAATTGTAAACATCCCAAAGTTATGGCCTTGCACTTTGTCTTAATTTCTGCTAAATTAGGGCTTTGTTGTTTCAGATGTACCCGTACTGTTCAGTCAGTCCTTCTCCAACAAAAAGTAGGGGACTAAAATCTGTATGCTTCCCCAAGCTTAGCTAAGATCTATAATGATAGAAGCCATTTTATTGGCAATAAATCAGCTTCTGATTCCTACACCAAACACTCCCGCACGCACAAACATGGATGGGCAGGAAGAAAGGAAGTGGTCCAGGATGGATTCTTCATAGACAACCTAAAATGAAAACACAGCAAGGTGGGGCATGGTAGTGGGCGGGGGGGATGCAGAAGAAATCCATCAGGAATTTGTCTAACATGCTCAGCAGAGGGCACTTAAAAAGAAAAAAAAGCGGAAAAAAATGTGATATCCACATATACAGTCACCTCCCACAGCAGGGAATATGTGAGGTGGTTTTATTTTGAAAATATCACTGCTATGGACAGGGCAAGATGACTTGCAGGTATGGAACTGGGTTTGGTGTTGCCTTTGGGAAGTGGGGACGCTCCCTGAATGTGACCTACATGGTTAAAAGGAAAAGCAACAGGAGTGTCATCATTGTCTTTTTGGTAAGTAATGGTTCCCTCTTTAGAAGAGTTTTCTTAAAGTTTCCATACATTGAAAATAGCGATTTGGATGGAACTGGAGGGGATTATGCACTACATGAAATAAGACAAGAAAAGACAATTATCCTATGGTTTCACTCATATGTGGAACATAAGGAATTGCACGGAGGACATTAGAAGAAGGAAGGGAAAAGAGAAGGGGGGTGGGGAATCAGAAGGGGAGATGAACCATGAGAGACTATGGACTCCGGGAAACAATCTGAGGGTTTCAGAGGGAAGGGAGGTGGGGGATGGGATAACAAGGTGATGGGTATTAAGGAGGGCATGTGTTGTGATGAGCACTGGGTGTTATATGCAAATAATGAATCATGGAACACTACATCAAAAGCTAATGTTGTATTGTATGGTGACTAACATAACATAATAAAAGAAAGGAAGGAAGGAAGAAAATAGTGATGAATTAACACAGAATTGAATGAGGTGAGCTAGGAAGAGTGGACTTTTCTGTTTCATCCTTTCCCCCCAAACAACAACGAAGGATTATAAGCCAACACCCCAACCACTGCCTCTGAGGGATTTATGGGACAGTGGATCAGTTTGGAGAGAAGGTGGAAGAAGAAGAAGAGAGAGAACGGAGCCCCCAAAGAGTTGATTGGCTTCTCCTTATTGTCACTCTCCTCCTTGAAAGGCTCCCTAGCTCAGTCTGTCCATTATAGCTTTAAAAAAACAATATTAGGATCTAGCTTACTTTTATTTGGGCTGTAGAGATACAACTTATTAATGTATGAAATTTTGATTTCGGACAGAAGTAAAGCATTGCATGTTGCTTTCATTACATTTGAAAATATAGTATGTACTTCAATCAAAAAAAGGAAATACATTCTGTAGGAGTAGGTGAAAAATCTACTCAAATATCCACTATCTTCTTTTAGAAGCTATAGTAGGTGGTATAGTTTTGGTTTTGCTTCTTTTGAGTATGGACATTTAAGATGAACAAACACTGTAAAACAAATCAATATGTAAAAGTTGTGCACAAAGTACAGATTAATCAGCCAACTGAAATTCGGCCCTTACCTAAGAGTGTCTATAGGCCCCTAATTTCTTATACTCCGCAGTTATAATCTTAAGGTACCGTATCGCTGCATGTTACTCATTCCTGAATGAGTGGTGTGCAACAGCTGTTTAAATGTGGCATAATAAGCTGTTGCATATTTTAAGAAAAATAAAAGTTATAAAATTTCTGGCCGCCTGGGTGGTGCCCAGATTTCGCTCAGGTCATGATCTCAAGATGGTGAGACTGAGCCCTGAGTCGGGACCAATGCTGCGCATGGAACCTGCTTAATTTTCTCTCTCTCTCCCTCTCCCTCTGCCTTGACCCTTCCCCCCTACCCAGCTCGTGTGCACACTCTTTCTCTCTCTCTCTTAAAAAAAAAAAGTTATAAAATTTGAAAGGCAATGAATCTCATTCAAAGTGTCAATACCCCTCCAATCAACTTTAAAGGAATGTAATTAGGTGAGAAGCATATCTCACTTTCAAACATTTTTATTTCATTATTGGGAAAATAGGGAGAAGTGCACCCATTTTTAAGTCCTAGGAGTTCGTCAAGCCTAGACCTTGCCAACTCTGGACGTCAGTGAGCTATTTCAGTTTGTCATCATTGTTGTTTTAACCAATGATAGGGCATCTTGGAAACCTATGGCATTTCCTCAAAAGTTTAATTCCCTCCTAATTATTAACCTGCTGAGATGCTGTTGAGTCCAGGGGATTCACTATTTTTTCAGAGATCAGACTAAAAAGTGCTTGGTAGTTGTGCTGTTGAAGGACCTAGACAAGAAAATAGTTCATTTGGTAGTGAGTACTGTAGAGAATCAGAGAATCATCGAATTTTGGACCTGAAAGAAATCTTAGAACCAATTCACTGCACTCATTTTGCAGATGAAGAAATAACAGACCTACACAGACAGCTTACATTGAGGGTCTCCTGCTTCCCAGTCTAATCTTCATGATATCACCACAGAAACCTAGATGGAGAACCTCTGGGATCATTTTTTTATGAACAGAGAGTGAGGAGAAAATGACACAACTTTCCTTTCCACAGGGTCCCAGAGGCAAGCAATCCATGCAACACCCTGCTTATTCAACCTCCACGTGTCCACCATTTTGTACACTGTGGTGGTGGGGCTGGTGGACAGGTGAGGTTGGAAGTTTTAAAAAATACATGTCACTCACAGTTGCTAAGACTCAACTGGGGTGGGTGGGGGTGGGTCCAATTTTGTGCATGGCATCAAGATCTCAGCAGGTTTTATTTTTTATTCTGTCTTCCAGAGATTTAAAAAGTCTCTTTCTTTGACAAACACAGTCAAGTGAAAGAGAGGAAATTTCAGTTTAAGGTAACTTTAGCTGAAGGAAGCACACAGGAAACATGATTCTCCTCAGGGGGAAAACCTGGACCCTATATAAACATTTCTTTTCTGGGGGAGAGGATCAAGGGATATGTTCCTTTTGAAAGGGAAAGGTCCCATGAATTTTCATTGCCCCCAATGTACTAAGATTTGCTACTATTCCCTTATGACACTGAGGAAACTGAGGCATATGGAATTTTGTTATTCATTCATCACAAATGACTTTGATTTAATATTAGATGCCCCTGTTCTTAAAAGCTTTTTCAGCCACCCCTTCCACATGAGGTTTTTTCAACACTTTATCAGTATTCTTCAACCTCTAGTCATCTCGGTGGCTCTTTTCTCCTTTTCTTCTTCCCTCTATCCTTCCAAGTTCCTTTCTACCACCATGTCCCCAGAATTTTATTCTCTTCTCCTTCTGTTATATAGAGCAATTCTGATCTTTCCAGCTCTTACCCCTAAGCTCTTCTTCGGCTGTCATTGCATATCTAAAACCAATCAAGATGCTCGTCAAAATCCAAGGGCTTTCCGAGACTACATCCTTGAAGCCCGTGGTCAGCATAGGAGTACATGAGAACCATCTGCAAATCTTATTAAAATTAAATTCAGATGCTGGTTCATCAGTTTGGGATCGGCTTAGCAACACATATCTTAATAGTCATGATTTGATTCTGATAGATCTTCAGCTCATCCTCTGAGAAAGTCAGTAGTCTAATAAGATTCATCCTCTGCAGGAGGCCTTTGGCATCTAGATAGCAGGGATTTTTATAGAGGGGATTTTTATTCTGAAACAAAGGTCTGGAAAGACCCCACTGTGATTAAACATCTCCCCATCATTCTATTGCTTAGCCCATTCTATGATATAAACCAAAGATCAATCTTGTTAGAAGGTCTGTCAGTTAAAACTTCGGTAGACTCATTATCAGGGGTTAAGACTCGTATTTCCTGTCTTAAGAGGATTTCTTTTGTCAGAAACATGTTTGTATTCACTTGAACAGGCCCAGTGACCCGTGCAGCTAAGTTACGTAGAGGACAAAGCATGCTCTGGGACGACCCAGGGGACTTTGCTTACCATATTCTGATGGCGTTTAACAGAAGACATTCTTGAAGGATCAGCAAGGAAGACCATTTGGGGTTAGAAGTTCCACACTGTTTTATATTTTTAATACCCAGAGTAGTTTGTGATAAGTTCATGTTCATTTAGGCAGCATTATTCAATAAGGGGGGCTTTGTTTTCAACTTGGTTTACAATATAGCTCTGTCCCTTTTTAAAGACAATTTAAATACAAAAATCAGAAACTGAGCAGAGGGTCATTATAAAGTATGTAAATTGTCCGTGCTATGAATTAATAAATTCTCTTATAGTGCATTTTAAATAATTTGTTTTACGGAAATGTGGTGCACACTTCTCAGAAAGATATCAACCCTGTTGTGTAAAGAAATATATGTATCTATATTATTCTGTCTAACAAGTTTACTGTCTTTTCCCATGTTTCTGTCATCTTTTTATCTTTATTCTTAGCTCTTTGAATCGAAGAGCTAAATTTTCTATTTTTTTATTGCCCTGAAACATTTGTCCTATGATTTCGACCCATAGTGTAGGTGCTCAGGAGGGTGCTTATGTCCCACCCAGAGCTGGGCCATACCCTCCCCGCTTCCATTAGCAGTGTGTGAATCTAGGTAAGTAATTTAGCCCCCCGTGTTCCCTAGAATATCCCCTATAAAGTAGGATAAAGATAGTAGCCACCGCCAAGAATCTTTACTATTTTAGGACCCCTCTGGAGTTTAGAAATACATTTCTGAAGTACCTCTCTCCTCCACTGGTAGATTTTTCTTCTGTAAAACCTTGAACCCTGCTTTTGATTTTTGCTGGTGCGTCTCTCGTGGCCCCTCTGCTTTCAGAATTGAGCCTCCACTCGGGAGCATGGCACTAAAGGCCCAGGAGCCCTTGCAGTCGGGCGTCCGCTCAGATGAAAGGCTTCCTGCCTTCCCCGGCCCTTCCAAGTGCTACTCCAGCCCTGGCAACCACAGGCTGCTCTCTGGCCCTGCCGGCCTTTCACTGGTGTGGGTCTGCACACAGCCTTCCTCATCTGCCCACCGTGCTTCTCTCTGTCATATTCTATTTCAGGGCTGAGCTCAAAGATCACCTTATCACTCAAACTGTCCCTTACAGTCCCACCCCCAGATAATTTAGTTGTCTCCCCTTTTGTCCCCTGGGTCTTTGCGTATTGTACTATTATAATATTTCATTCTGTACGTGTCTATTGTTATCAGCACAGTCTCTGCCCAGGCTCCAGGCCGTTTGAAGATAGAAACTGTGTAAGCTGTGAATGAATGAATGAATGAATGAATGAACGAACGAACGAATGAATGTTTTGCCTGTCTTAACTGCCTGGTTTGTCTTAGCCATCAGGAACAAACACAGAGCTAAATGATTTCCTAAGAAGCAATAGTCTATTTTTGTATTCCTTCCCTGGTGAAAGTGGTTTCCTGTCTCCAAATCTCTTATCAGCTGGACTCCTGTTATTTTACTCTTGCCTTACTATATCCGTTCGACAAGATTTTTTGCTTATATTATTAACTATTTTAAATCCTCCACAGATTTAATTGACAAGTGTAATACAATATCCTCTGAGAATTATCTGAAGTAAATAAAATATTTTCCCTTCAAGGGCCGCCTCCTTTCTCCACTTCTATTTCCCCACTTACTGGATCCTGGGTAAAGCCAATGTCAGCTCTTCATGTGTCCGTCCAGTTGCCTAATGGTTTTGAATCATCATTCTTTATTAATTTCTTTTTCTTCAGCATACATAGTTGGCTACAATTACTTGACAGTTTCATTTTGACTAACATAGATCTGCAAACTCCAAGCTTTGTAATGCCCTTCACTTTAGCTGGTATCATCCTGTATGCCCCAATAGCAGGGACTATAATGGTGTTTTGTGCAAACAATACGGAAGAGTGAGGTAGAAAGAAAAGAGACTCGGCAAAAAGAGAGCATCATAAACTTGTCAGAGAATAAAAGTGAATTTCCTAAAATTACTACTATAGTAATGAGGATATGCAACTTTTGCATTAAATAATTGGGTATAAAGTCTTGTTCCTAAGAAAGCTTACTGAAATGATGGTTCTTTGATGTATAGAATGGATTGTTTACCTGATGAAGCAACATCACACATATCTCAGGAATAACCAGCTTTACAACTGACAGCAAACTCCTTAGGGCAAAGACTTTATATGTTTGGCACAATTACACTTATTGTACACCAGAGCTGTATAAATATTTAATAACAGTTCCTCCCACACCTATTCCTGGCAGGTCCAGCCTTCCTGGCTTGTCATATCCATAATCAAATATGTATTTCCACATTAATCATTTGAGGTGTGGTGCCACTTGTAGGCTGGTTTCTCTGGGATGGTGCCATCCTCTCTAGACTTGCTGTGTGCTCTAGGTGACTGGGATACAGATAATTAGCTACGAATATCAAACAGTGCTCTCTTTTTTCCTTGCTTTGAAATATCACTTCATTTTTTGAGATTGGTGACTTACGGAGTAGCTAGATTTTCTCCTCAAGGTAAAACAGTCACATTTTGAGTTTACACGAAGACCTGGGCTTCATCATCCAGGCTGTATAACTATGACTATAACCTGAGTTTGGGCGTCTCACTTTGCCTCTCAGGGGGTCAAGTGGCTCATCTGAAAGAGATCCTCTTGGGCTATTTGCAGATATTAGTTCTGGCCCCAAAGTTCTAGGGGACTGCCTGTTTCCACCTGTAGTATCTATGCACATTCACTCAGAAGAAATAAATGAATTCACGTGTAAGCCTGTCTTTCTACTGAATTCAAAAGAAGGTGCTATTACTTACTTGATCTGTTGTCTGATTTTTTTTTCTTTAAGAAGAATTTACCCAATATTAATTACACAGAAGGGAGTCATTGTGGCAACAGATTCGAATTCCAAAGTACGTACGTGTAGAATTACCTAGCTATTTAGTTACGTGGATTTTAAAAGAATAACAAAATTTAAAGTGATCTGAAAAAACAAAATCGACTGGCTCTGGGAGACAAAGGTCTACTAATTGTGTGATTTGGTGCACTCTGTCCCTTGGTGTATCAGTAAAATGGTAATCTTATCTTTCTGTTTACCAAAGAACAAGAAAGGAGGTAAAGACATAAAGGTCCATGGCAGGTATAGGACTTCTCACTGGAAACTTTCCATGTGAAGACCCTGTACAGTCTGGTGCTGCCAGTTTCCTGACAAAAGGAGCGCCTGCGCCTTTGTAGGCTCACACTTACTCCTTCAGCTCTTCTCTTGACGTTTGCCCACGTTCCCTTCTGTCTGGAGCTACCATCTTTCTTGGCTCATGCAAAATGCTATTTGTTGTTGTTGCAGCAAACCTAATCAGCCCACGGAATGATTTAATCTGTTATTTGTTTCCATTAACAGCTTCTTCCCAAGGCCCAGGTGTATCTGCCAGAAGTGCAGTAGTTCAGGCTCCATAAAAATCTTGTACAACCTTTTTAGTTTTACTCATCTTATCTTCCTCTCCTATCCGGGAGTTCCCAGTCTGCAGAAGTTTTATTCATGTACCCTCAGGTTTCCATGGGCAACTCAGGTAAACTGGAAAGTCCTTTGGCCCAGGTCAAGATCAGGATCATTTCCACCTGTAGTCGCATTTACTTCCATGAAGTTTAAATAATGGTTCAGGGATGTGAACCCCAGTTAGGTTTTTACCGCAGGAACGTGGAGAGCTCTGGTTCAATGAAATCTTCACAGTTAGATAACCTTCAACACCTAACAGTAACTTTTGTGCTTCCCATTCCAATGATTTACACCGATGTTAGTCTCGCATTTAAATTACTAATATTATATATTATTGTGTGAATACACCCAGAAGCAGTGACACTGTTTTTAAGTTCGATATGTCTTATTTATCTTTCTGAATGCCTTTAAAAAATGTATGCTTCCTGCATGGAGTCCCCAAATACTAATTCTGGCCTTTTCATCATTGGCTAGGATCACCTTGCCTAATTCGATTTTCATTCCTGTATTAGTAGATCTTGTTATATTTATTGTTATGATCATTTTTCCACATTGACTCTTTCCCCCAGTGGCTGTTATTCATATAAAACTCACACACTGGATCAGTCATTCATTCGCTCACTCACTCATTCGTAAATGCTATTTGAGTGCCCACTACCTGCTGCCAGGCAGTGGACTATCACTTGTTCATAAGTAACAGGAAGTCTCCTGATATTATTAGAGAGCTGTCTATTCCTCCTTTCAATTCTATCAATATTCGCTTCGTATTTAAGGAGCTCTGATGTTTGGTACATACATTATTTTTCTATCTTCTTGGTGAATTAAGGTTCTTAACATTATGTAATGTCCTTCTTTGTCTCTTGTAATAGTTTTTGACTCAAAATTTGTTTTGTCTGCTATTAATATGCCACTCCTACTCTCTCTTAGTTACTATTTGAATGGAATATCTTTTTCCATCCTTTCACTTTCACCCTATTTGTGTCCTTAGATCTTAGATCCAAAGTCTCTTGTAGACAGCGTATAGTTGGATCGTTTTTTTAATCCATTATGCGAATCTATGTCTTCGATTGAAAAGTTCAACCCATTTACATTTAAAACAATTACTGATAGGGAAGGGCTTACTATTGCCTATTATTTTGTTACTTTTTTCCTGCAAGTCTTATGGCTTTTTGTCCTCATTCCCTTCCTTGCTGCCTTCCTTTGTGTTTAGTGGATTTTTTGCAGTGGCTGGTGTATATTCTACAGATACTTTCTTTGTGGTCACCATCGGGATTACATAAACTATCCTAACGTTATAACAATCCACTTGAAACTGAAAATAACTTCAGTTGCGTACAAAAACTCTACTTATTTGCGTCTCTGCTCCACCCCTCAGTTTACATTATTAAGTCACAGATTATATCTTTATATACTGTATCCCTCTACCTAAAATCTCTTGCCCCCGGGTGTCCAGGGGTCTGCAGCCCCTGGAAGTTCTCACAGGCCACTGCATCACTACTGCTTCGGCCTCTAACCTGATATCCAAAATATGCCCCCATTCCTATCATGCTCTGAGTTAGACCAGACAGAAACCAGTCCCTCTGACAGGTCAGAATGTTGCAAGCAAGTTCCACTCTTTCCTTCTGTCCTGAGGGAGGGGCCAGGAATTGGGTGGCATCCTCCTGGCCACGTCATGCTGTGCTGGGGAGGGTAAGGGCAAGCAAAAATGGCACAAAATCTCCCATTGTTTTGAGCGTAACCTTTTCTTAGCTAGACATTCACTTGGTTGCTACAGCTTCCTAACTAGGGTCTAGAGTTCCCACAACACTACTTTGGTCCATACATTGTTGTTCATTTGGTATTTCCGTGGGAGAACAGGGCTTGGGGCTTCCTAGTCTGTCATCTTGCTGACATCACCCTTGCTCATAAGTAACTCACAATCCAGTCCAGACACAGAATAAGAATGACATAAATTTTTGTGGTTTAGAAAAAATAATTCTCAAGATTACACATCCTTGGATAAAAGAAACTTCCGAACCAGAGAAACCATTAGAAACCTGTGTACCGGACTAGGTGAGAAATGGTAAGAGCCTGAACTAAGACAGAGGCGTACAGTCAAGATCTACTTAGGAGATGTGGCTCTAAGGCTCAGTACCCTGGTGGAAGCACCAGCCAGGGATGGAGGAGATGTGAAATCAAGAACAGACTAGTAGATTCCAGTACCTGTGCTTTTAGTCAAGTTTCTTAGCCATTCTGAATTTCACTTCATCATCTATAGAGTGGTTTGAAGTTTAAAACAGGTAACACATGTCAATGCCTGATATATAGTAGGCAACTAATATGCATTTCTTTTTTTCTCATCCTCCTATCTCTAACCAGTTTTATTAGATTATGTGGCTTAGTGGATGGTGATACTACTAACTGAATAGGAAAAGTGTAAACCAATCTTTTAAATCTCTGAGTCTGTTGTTTGTTTGTTGTTGTTGTTTTTTAACTCCTACTGTTCAGTAATAGTATACATTAGGCAAGTTCTATAGAAGGAAGAGTTTGCATTTATATTTATCTTTCTCAAACGAGCTGTCCTAAGTTTCCTAAAATTATTATCTGATTCCCAGAATGTTCCCCTAAAATGAAGCAGGAAGTAAGGTCACTTTAGCTCACTGGTTGGTTCCAAGTTTTTCCATAAATTTGGAGCAAAGTAGTAAAAATAATTTGTCTCCTGTCTTGAGCCAACGCTTTGTTACCAACTTTGTGGCTTTTTAAAAATCCTGTGAGAATTTTCTCCAAATGATTCTAATTTGACAGATTTACGGCCACGCAAATATATATGTGCATTTATGATGACAGTTTGAATGTTATGTTTAGAGATTATGAAAGGAAAATAGAAAAAGGAATTTCATCTTACCCTCTTTTCCCCTTAAGTTGCTGACCTTTTTATAAAATTATGTCTATAAGCCAAGATCCAAATGGCTATTAATACTAGAAAATGTAGGTTTTCATGCAACTACTATTTCATATAGACTATATATCTAGCTTAACAAATCATAATGTAGTGGCTTGTAATGGATGATAAAGAATAATTTTAATTCCTATTTTTGAGATATTTTAGGATAATCAGGATGATGTGTTTACCCCTTGATTCATAACACTGTAGTTATGATCAATCACCAAATTTTAAAAGATGGTAATTATGTATCCAGGTATTCCATTCCGATAGGAGAAAAATCTACTGGCTTATAAAACATGAAGGCTGAGAAGTTGGGAAAATCCAGGCATCTAGCTGGGGAGTGATGTAAGCAGTTAGTGCCCCTGTACCCCTTGGTTCTTTCCTATAAGTCATACCCCACTTCCCATGCCACCAAAAAATGGAATTTTTCAGAGTCTTGAATTTGATTAATCAACTGTATGTTTTAAGAAAAACAAAAGCTATAAAAATATTAAGTAGCAGCATCTAATTCTTTTCTCTTCATCCTATTGCTGTGGTTGGTACATTACTGCATGTGATCTCTTATCTAGTGAAGTAGCAAAATATATTAACAAAATGTTACCTTCCACAGAGAACGTAAGAATCACATTGTTTTGATATTGAAGATGATGAGGGGCACCTGGGTGGCTCAGTCGGTTGAGTGTCAGACTCTTGATTTTGGCTAAGGTCATGATCTCAGGCTTGTGCCATCAAGCCCCACATTGAGCTCTGTGCTGGTTGCAGAGTCTGCTTGTCCTTCTCCCTCTGCTTTTCTCCCTGCTCGCATTTGTGCGTGCTCTCTCTCTCTCAAATGGTTAAATAAATAAAATCTTTATTAAAAGAAGAAAATGATGAAACACTGATGAACTTCTTTTATAATTCATTGTTACACACAGAGATGTGTTTTTGTTTAGCAAAGCCCTGATAGCTAGAAAGACACAATTGTTCAGTGGATATGTCTTTGTCTATTTTAACATGTGGATACCGTGTTATTCAGAGACTTTATTCAAGCACATCGTAGGGCTGCATTTCTCAGAGATGACACATGGTCATGCATAGACACAGATAATAGTTTTGTCTCATAAAGCCTTATCTCTTGAAAGACCTGACTCAGATGATAAGGTTGCCTCATGGAGTCCTGATGTAATTGAGGCAGGTGCCCATCAAGGTAACTGCTGGCTTCCCAGACTCATTTCTACACTCCAAGTATACTGAACTCCAAGCAGTTACTGAAATCTGCACACCATTTTCTTTACCATCTACACCTTCTACACCACCATTCATGCACCTTCCCTCACCTCCATGCTGTCCCCACTGGCTGAAATTGACTTCATCTCTCCCTGCTCCATCAATGCCCTGTTTGTCCTATAATTTTCAGCCTCCTTCAGAACTCAATAAGCATTAAGCCCTTCTGGAAAGCTGCATTCACGTTCATGCTGAGTTGGGTCCCTTTCTAGTACTCCTTAAAGCCCTTTGCAAATCTTGGTTATGATGATCTAGTCACTTGTTTCTCTCCCTCATTGCATAGTGAGCTCCTTGAGGATAAAAGCCACCTAATTAATTTTTTTATTAAAAATACCTAGAATACTTCCTGGCACCTAGGCAGGACTCAACAAATGTGTGTTGAATGAGTTAAGTGGACAAGTGAATGAATGATTCCATTCTGGTCTGTAAATGGAATATTGACTTGTGTACACAGGGATCATAGCTAACTCTTACCAAATTCCTTCTATGTGCCAGGCATGGCGTTGGGCTTTTTGAAGCATCTGCTCATCTAATCATCTTAATGACTCTATGATGGAGATATCTTTATTTTCTCCGTTCTTTAAATGAGGAATTGAGACACAGAGAGTTCAAATAACAAGATCATACCATGCACACAGATTTTAACCTTAGATTTGTTGAGACTTTTACATTCAGTCTATACTTGAAGTTATATGGCTCCTAATCATAAAAAATGTGTCAAAATTGTCCATGCTGAGAGAATAGCTACATGTCTTTCTTTTACTCTATCATTTGTACTAATAGAGAAAAGAAAAACAAATCACCTAAAATCCTTAACACAGATCTATAAATATTTTCTTCACTTTTTTCATTTAAAAATTGTCTTTAAGTCCTATACATACATAATTTTTGTCTTACACTATATTGTGTTCATATTTATGCTACTGCCTTGTCTTCATAACCATAGTAGTTAATGGTGTGATGATGGTATTCCAGGTGTGGTGATGTGTTTAACCAATTACCTACTCTTAGACATTTGATTCTCTCTAACAATACTATGGTGAAAGTACTGTGCGTATTGGGGATTTCTTTTGACTTTTCCTTAGCTTTTCATAAAGGGAATTTCAGCATGAAAGCCACACCAATTATTTAACAGCAAAATAATGAAGGGGCTCAGGCATTCAGCACTATTTCTGTGCTTTCTAGAGGCTTTGGACATAGGAGAAAAGACTAGATATAATAGGGTTCTTGGGCTGACCATCATTAAATGGGTAGTCTTCCCTGTGGCGAAATGCCCCAGATCCAACAACTCGGACAGAGGACAGTCGGAGGAAGAACCCATAGTCTACACCACTTTAGAATACAGAATACAATCTGGTGAAAGTTGGCATCTGTCATGGCTACAAATGAAGGTTGGGGGAAATTGTCAGGACAGGGCCATGTACATTATGCAAGGTCTGTGAAAGGAGAAAGTAGTCCTAGACTAAAACTTGCCTGAATTATTTAATGGTGCTCGGGGAAACTTAATGTTGAAAATCTCGGGAATTTAAAAAACAAAGAAACAAAAAGTGCCAGCAAGTGTCACTGATGTCTGCTTCCTGCACAGGTAACTCCAGACCCACTGTACATCTAGACTTCTTGAGACAGGCCAGAGACGAGAGTGCTGCTTATGTGATGATAAGGATCGTTTCTATTTTTGTAGTTTACGTGCAAGCACTTCGCACAGTACTTGACACATAATAGGTGCTGAATAAATATTTGTCAAATGAAGGCATAGGTGGGGTAGAGAGCATATGTGCTTTGGAGTCAGAAAGATTTGGGTTTGTGGGGTGCCTGGGTGGCTCAGTCAGTCGAGTGTCTGACTCTTGATTTCCACTCAGGTCATGATCTCAGGGTCATGAAATCAAGCCCCGCATCAGGCTCCAAGCCCCGCATCAGGCTCCACATTGAGTGGAGAGTCGGCTTGAGAGTCTCTCCCTCTCCCCCCACCCCTCCTCCCCCCTCTCCAAAATAAATAAAAATAAATAAATCTTTTAAAAAAAGAAAGCAAGCAAGCTTTGGATTTGAAACTTGTATCTATCACTTACTGCCTACCTGTCCTTGGATAAGTGACTTTACCTCCCAGAGCTTCAGAACCCTTATGTAAAATGAGGACAATCTGATTTACCTTGCCTGGTGATTGGTACATTGTTTGGGCGTGTAATGATTAATAGGAGGTAATCACATGGGGAAAATCCAAAGATCACCTATGGCAAAACAGTGTCTTGGGTAAGAGAAATTAAATAGGTGAGAGGATGGGAGAGAAGTGTGCAGGAATATAACTTTACCCCAAAGTAAGAGAACTGCAGGAAAAATAGGAATAAAGTGTGGCAGGAATTCACCAGAAATAGAATAGAAAGTGAAAGAACCAGCATTTATAATTCTTCTAAAACTGACTGGTTATTTCCCACTTGTTGACGTCTTCATCCCTTCTATGGGTAATCTCATTTTTTTCATTTGGCTTCTTTTTTACTTCTAGGTATGTTATAACTCAAATAAGAGACAGATTTTTAAAACATAGGGACTCTAATGTATTGTCTTTAGTAGATCCTGCCACTTTTTTGAACATTATGATATTTATTTTGGAACTCTCATTTGGTCTGCAAAGTGCTTCCTAGAAATCTCTTTAGGAGATTAATTTGGCATAAAATAGAAAGTACAATTTGATAGGAATTTTGGAATCCTAATTTGTTCCTTGTTTTAGGGATAGTATACTTCATTTAGGCATGTGGGGTGTGTGTGTGTGTGTGTGTGTGTGTACACTTCAGTAAGATAGTGTTACATAGTGCAAATACTGGGTAAGGACTCCTTAAAAACAAAAACTGAAAGACAGCCATAACACCACTCTGAGCTCTGCCCATGGGGATCTTCTCCACGGCTCCCCATTATTCTCTTGTTGTTTCATACTCAAGGATAGCTAGCAATGCTAAGCCTCCTGTCGGGCATTTTTTTCTGATTCTTCAAGAATTCTTCCATCATTTAAACAGCACCCCCAGCCTTATAAAGTGAATATTGATTAGGAAAAAGCATGTCAACTTCTACATGGACCCCAGGCTCTTCATCGTCATCAGATCAGGATACCAGCTTCCCTGATTCTCCCAAGAATGGAAGTGCCTTTCCCTTTAACTCGTAACGTATATTTCCTTTGATTTATTTGTGGTTTATATAGCTTTCAGATTTTCCCCCTTTAAATTAAAAAAATAATTATGAAGTACTTCACAACAAAAAAGAATAAAAAGTACTCACAGATAACTATGCCTCCACTCTCAAAACAGATGCTAATAACTTAAGAAATTAAACCTTTCCTGTCTAGATCTTCCTTAACTTATGATGCAGTTACATGCCAATAAACCTGTCGTAAGTTGAAAATATCATAAGTTGAACATGCATTTGATACATCTACCCTACTGAACATCAAAGCTTAGCCTCACCCACCTTAAACGTGCTCAGAACACTTTACCTTGGCCTGTGGTCGGGCAAGATGCTCTAACACAAAGGCTATTGATTGAATGATGTACTGAGAGTGATCAACAGAATGGTTGTAATTATATTGGTTATATCCGTGAGTGCGTGGCTGACTGGGAGCCGCGGCTGGTGCCGAGCATCACCAGAGAATATTGCGCTGCCTCTTAGCCCAGGAAAAGATCCAAATTCAAATTTCAATGCATGGTTTCTACTGAATGCCTATCACCTTTGCACCATCAGAAGGTAGAAAAATTCTGAAGTGGAACCATCGTACGTTGAGTACCATCTATGTGCTGAGACCTCCCTCTCCATCCTTTCCCCAGCTCCCCCTCCTAAAAGGTAACAGTGGATTCCTCACGTTGGTATGCTTCATTCCTATGAGGCATTTTAGTAGGTTTGTGACACATGTATATATCCACAAGAATATGTCTTGTCATAAACCCTTAATTCCTGTCTCTGCACTAGCCCTAGAGCTCAAGCTCCCAGCTTCCCAAGTCCAGCCACTGCTCCCCAACCCTTTCTCCGGGGTTCACCGTAGTGTCACCTCCTGCTCACAAAGGCTTTCAGTTACTGGGCATTTCAGGACCCCGTGACTTCCTGTCCTCTCTTACAAACTTAGCTATGCATGTTACAAATTGTGTGCTGTATTGGAGCCTGCCTGAGTGCTTTTAACAAGAACCTTTTCAGGTTATATTGCCCGCAACACTGCAAAAACTAGAAGTTCTGACTTCATTCTCAGAGACCATTTTCCTGCAGTAATCCTTTCCTGTCTGTGCGAATGTTCTCATGGGACTCTGCATAAGACCGAGTCTGGTGTGAGCACATATTAGGACCCCTGTCTCCAGTCGTGAGTCTCCCAGGTCTCAGTTTGCCCAATTACGTAACCTCCGAACGGTAAGGTTCTGTGATTATTAAGAACTGTAACACGAGATGCCAAGTATTTAGGACCCTGACAAAAGGGGTTTTATAAAAATATTAACTCAGTGTTGCATAATACTGTATTTTGGGAGCACTTTTATTATAAAACAACCTTCATTTCTTCTTTTGTTAAGATACTTC
The DNA here is from genome assembly GCF_002007445.2 of Ailuropoda melanoleuca. Taxonomy (NCBI): domain Eukaryota; kingdom Metazoa; phylum Chordata; class Mammalia; order Carnivora; family Ursidae; genus Ailuropoda; species Ailuropoda melanoleuca. The sequence continues at coordinate 72,397,046 of NC_048224.1, forward strand.
CCAAAGTGACCATAAGTATTTTCTAAAAGAAGACACATTGGACCATAAAATAAAATTATTTGTTTAATAAGTGAGTATGTTGCTTTTAGCAAATGGCCTCAAAAGCTTCCATTCTTTTCCTTAATAATGGCTATTTTGTATTTCTTTCTTAACAAAACTTCTTTTGCCATTATCAACTCCTTACTCAAGACCACTGCCAAGTTTTTAATTATAAGTAACTTACTTTGTAGCTTACTTTGAGGGAGATGAACCCTGACCACTTACCGGAAAGATAAGACTAGAAATCCTATTGAAGTCAAGTTTTACCCAAAACATCCTGTTCTGACAGAGTCATTTTTCCTTTTAGCAAATCTGACGTGGGACTCTGTCCCCTGGGCCAGGTTTCACCTGTGCGTTCCAATGCATCTAATGCTTTGCTACGATCTACTTGTTGTTTGCTTAAAGTCCAGTAAACATAAGGAATACAGTGGGGTTTTAGCCAAACTGAGGACTACCACTGAGTAATTTACAATTCTTGCTGATGAAATGTGTCGTTGTGAAATTGGTGGAGATGACACGTTCCTTGAGCTCCCCTGCTCGGAACCGCGCACCAGCTCACAGGCACGCCGTCGTCAGTGCAGGCAAGCTCGCCTGGGAGCTGCATAACACGTGGTTTACACGTGTGTCGATCCAGAACCACCGATGATGCCTCTGCCAGCTCCCTGTTGCTAGCACTACGGATTGTACTGAGCTTCAAACCGTGACTGCAACTTCTTTCATTTGAAAAATACAACTGGATATTTATATTTCCCCATTATAAAATGCTTTCAAATACATTTTGTATCTTTGGTGGGATAAACCTAAGCTTAGGAAAACATTCTGATGGAAAATAAAGAACCTGTTGAAAGGGAAGTATGGTGGGATAACCCTGACAAATGATTCTGGAAATTTTAAGGAAACCTTCAGGTAGAAGTCTACCAGTCCTGAGAGGGTGGGGGAAAGGTGAGCGTTCAGGGTCCCTGGTCAAGCAGGAGATGTAATTGGGCTGCTTTTTTGGAGTCTGTCTGAGTAAAGAGTTGAACTGATATCCAGACCACACAACAGGATGCTAGTCTGCCTCAAAATGCCTTCATGTGACTATGACATAGGGTAAGACACAGGCGCGGTGGTCTACAGTTTTCCTTATCTGGAGCTCTGTGGAGATTGGGTGTGGTAACCTAGTGAGTTCTCCATCTCTAAAGAGTCTGTACACAGAATATGCCTTTCCAAATGCAGCAGATATTAACTTTGCTTCCATTAGTACAGGTACAAATGCTGTGCAAATCTGACACATTTGCCCACTTGATTTCCATAGACACACTATTTTCACCTTATTAGCTTATACTGGGTTTTGGGTAACCTGTTCCTCTGTTCACTGGAAGCCATTTTGTTTCCTTGGGATTAATCTCTTCATGTCTTTACTGACATGAAGTTTCATGTCAGTAAAATGAATGTTCAATACAGACATGAACTTTTTAACCTCTCTGATCTAGTTTAACTACCAGAGGTATCTATTACTGATGTTTTAACTGTCCCACCATGCCACTGACTTGTTTCTAGGTCCAACTATTCGTTCATGTATGCATTAAACAAACATTAAGCATCTCAGATATTCCAAGCCCTACACAGGCTGGGACTGAAATTACAAAGTAGGGACAAGAAGACAGCCCCTAGTAATAATCACAACATGTAAGCGTTACTCCGGTAGAGGTCAAGAAGGTGTCATGGGACCATACAGGAGGCAGCTCTATTAACTTAAAACTTTAGGAATGTAAAAATCACGTTCCTAAAATAGAATCTAAATCTCCTGACCCTTAAATTTACTATTAGCCAATAAACCATATTCTGACATAATTCTTTACTTGTTTCTGTGTTATTGAATAATTTCATTCTTCCTTATATTCTAGTCACTGATATATACTCACTACTTTCATATCCTCCATCTATTTTCTTCAAAAAATGGTACTTACATTTATTTCTCTTTTCTCAAATTGATACCATAAGGAAAATATCAAGAAGTCAGCTACATTTGGAAATGACTCCACAAAGAAAAGTTCCTCTTTAAGACATTGTACTTAATAGTAAAGTCGTAATAAAAATTACAGATAAAAATATAATAGTCAACCAATTATATTTTAAGTTGGTTTACTTAAATATATTTATGTTCTTAATGGCCTACTCTAGAGATATTTGGATGCATAGTTATTAGGGATAATCTGGAGATGTGAGATGTGTGAGATATGTTTAGAGTGTAACTAGATGTGAGATGTGTTTAGAGTGTAACTAGAAGTCAAGATTGTGACTTTTTGAAGAGGAAAAACAAAAAGAAATCTGGATGGTAGTATGGTACAGAATGGCAATTAAATGCCATATTTTTGTGGAAAGAAGATAATCTCTTTGCCTATAACACCTCCCAGATGTGGTCTGAGCACTGCCAAAATAACAGATGGGCTCTTTATTCATCCAGCTCAAAATTATATTTCTTTTTGAAAGGTAGTACTATCGTGTTATTGTTTATTAAAAGAATTTAGTACTGGGGCACCTGGGTGGCTCAGTTGGTTAAGTTCCAACTTTTTTTTTTTAAAGATTTTTTAATGTATTTATTTGACAGAGAGACAGCCAGCGAGAGAGGGAACACAAGCAGGAGGAGTGGGAGAGGAAGAAGCAGGCTCCAAGCAGAGGAGCCTGATGCGGGGCTCGATCCCAGAACGCCAGGATCACGCCCTGAGCCGAAGGCAGATGCTTAACGACTGAGCCACCCAGGCGCCCCGGTTAAGTTACAGCTCTTGATTAAGGCTCAGGTCATGATCTCGGGATTGTGGGAATGAGCGCTGCGTTAGGCTCTGTGCTCAGTGAAGGGAGTCTGCTTGGGATTCTCTCACCCTCACCCTCTGCCCTTCCCCCTGCTCTTTCTCTCTCTCTCAAATAAATAAATAAATCTTAAAAAAAAAAAAGAGTTTAGTTCTTTCATCCCAATCTTCTGAGCTTTGGATATATCTATTCTGGGTTTGGGTGGTTTTTGTTCTCTTTTTTTTTAATTTCAGAAACACTAATGGAGCGCCATGTTCTTTCAGGCACAGTGTTAGGCCCTGAGGACAAAAGATGAGTAAGACTCTAGCTGAAGGGTTTTATGATATTCTTGTGGGAGTAACAGATACATAAAAAATAATTAGAGAATTTACTGCCTGGGGAAACTGGTAAAGGCTAATCATTCATTCAATCAATAAATATTTACTGAGAACTTTCTCTGTGCAAGACACATAACAGATCTCATTTGTGGATTCAGAAACTCCTTAAGTATGGTGCCAGGCTGTGTATTTCTAGGTTATTATGAAAGTTTAATGTACTTTTTGTGAACTCCCCAACTACATTTTCTTGAGTTTTTAATCCAGTGATATGAGAAAAGGTCAATGTAGTAAATAACTATTGGTTCCTAAATGATTACTAATTTCTTTTTCTTTTTCTTTTTTTTTTTTTAGATTTCATTTATTTGGGAGAGAGAGAGAATGAGAGAGAGCGCACAAGCATCAGGGAGGGGCAGAAGGAGAGGGAGAAGCATACTCCCTTCTGAGTGGGTAGCCCAGCGTGGGGCTCGATCCCAGAACCCTGGGATCACGATCTGAACCAAAGGTCCAGACATTTAACTGACTGAGCCACCCAGGCGCCCCCTAATTTCTTTTTCAGTACTTAAAAACTACTTGTTTTATAATTTGCTCTGGAGTTTGGACGCAAAAGAAAATCCATGTTATGGTTTCGTAGTTTCCAAACTATACTTTTCCTCTTTCTTTGGAGGTGACTACTTCTTCCCTTTGTTGTTGTTTTTTTCTCTAAGACTAAGGACAGCAGTTTTGTGATCACACTGACAGTTTTTTCCGGGTGCTCATTTATGATTTATTTGAGTCTGAAGACTTGAACTCAAAGTGTCTGGATGTTCTCTTATTATCTCTTACTTGTACTGGGCTTTTATTCCCCTGAACTCCTATTTATTGTAACTTAAAATTAAGGCTCGCTGATTGAGAGGACAGACACAAAATGCTTAGGAGGAAGTCAGGACTGTGACCACAGTCCTGACTCCATCCCTGCTGCGTTCAGTGGATGTTTCTGAGTATAAGCAGCACTGCAGATGCTGGCTGTGGGTGTACCTTAAAGCAAATTGTTCCTTTGTGCTCTTACTTTTGGTTCATTCTGGGCTTCTAGCCTTCCTGACACAATGCACAGATTTGTGCCTCTTTAGTGTTATTTCTTCATCAAGCTTTTATATATCTGCTTCTGAAATTCTTGTTCCCCAGGGAGATTGCTTTGCCACTACATGAGTATCTTTATATGTCTCTGTTTTTATTTCTCGTGAGGATCATTTGGGACATGGGTTCAGAACATTTTATCTTTTAAGCTGTCTTCCCTTTAAACTCTCTGGGGAAAAATGGTACTCATCTTTTCTTTGAAATAGTGACGAAGGAGAAGAAAAGACTATAGAGCAACTTCGGGCACATAGTTGGGGAGAAGCATCACAGGGTTAATGTGGAAAAGAACGGGCAATGGTCTGGTAACAGCCCTTGGTTGAAGCTAGTCTATATGTGACAAGGAGTTGTAAGTGACTCACACCCTGGTAGCTTCCTATCACAGATATGCTGGATTTTTTGCTTTAGTGCTTAACTTTTCTCTATGAATTATTTAATATAAAACATATCACATGATATAAAACCCAAAAATATGTAAAAACTGTACATTGCAAAGCCTCCCTCCTTCCCTGTACACTATCCATCCAGTCCTGCCTCTCTTACCCAATGTACATTACCACAATTATTGGTTCCTTTATACACGTACAAGTAAATATAAAAATAGACTATTGTACCTCTCTTTTACACAAAAGGTAGTATCTTATGAAGATGGTTTTGTAACTCGCTTTTTTTTTTTTAAAGATTTTATTTATTTATTTGACAGAGAGACAGCCAGCAAGAGAGGGAACACAAGCAGGGGGGGTGGGAGAGGAAGAAGCAGGCTCCTAGTGGAGAAGCCTGATATGGGGCTCGATCCCCCGAACGCTGGGATCACACCCTGAGCTGAAGGCAGACACTTAACAACTGCACCACCCAGGCACACCTATTCTGCAAGGGCATGTTTATTTCTGAAGGTTAGGTTTGTTGCAGCAGAAATACAAAGTGAAACAAGGAATCAGTATTTAGCTTTCTGATATCCAAAGTCAGGCTCGCTCTTCTTTTCTTTTCTTTTTTCTTTTCTTTTCTTTTCTTTTCTTTTCTTTTCTTTTCTTTTCTTTTCTTTTCTTTTCTTTTCTTTCTTTCTTTCTTTCTTTCTTTCTTTCTTTCTTTCTTTCTTTTTCAGAAAAGAAAAGGGATGTTTTAGGTTTTTTGTTTTTGGTTGTTTTTTTTTTAAAGCTCTCATTGATATGTCAAAATTTAGGCATTACAGACTATCAAATATACTAAAATCTGCTTGTAATTCAACATGACCAGGAAAGCTCTTACTATCTACCTGTTCTGAGTGGAAATAAAAGGAATTTTGTATGTAGTACATGTAACTATGAATAATCTATTTAGGATATAATAAGAAATTAGCAAAAGAAATATCACTGTGCAAGGTGATCAAATGATTTAATGGAACTGAGATGTGGCTATGCAGTGTTTAGATAAAAGATATTATGCCACAAAGTAAAGAACAAAGGTCATACTTTTTTGAAAAGGTGAACTTAAGAATAATAGGATGCGCTAAATTCTAAGTTTTGGCCCATCTACACAAAAGGTTCTTTAAGATGTGGATTCTTTCCCACCTTTGACCTCATTCAAAATGTTCTAACACTGAAACAATGTTGCAAGATAACAAACACAGAAGAATGTCAGGGAAGAAGAGTAGGGCTCAGCCATTACTGAATGGAGACAAAGGGCTGATTTGTTGCTCTTTCAGTTATTAGAAACGATCATTAAGGCCAGGTGGGATGCAGGTGGTTAAAGAGGGCACCTGAACAAACAGGTATTGAATTTAGAGAATGCCTTCAAGTCTCTTCTGGGCTACATTCCCAAGGCAGACTCAGAAGTTACCTGCCCTGCCAGGTACCTACTAATCTTTCCCCCTGGGAAGGGAACATTTTCTCCATGACTGTATGAGGTGTCTCTTGAAAGCTACAAGTCTATTTTTTTTCTGTATATTAATTGGTACAGTGCTAAATTTTGAAAAATGAAAGAAGTAATTTTGATGGTGGAATGGATCCAGTATTCCCTGAAACTGTCCTAATGGTCTCAAATGCAGGAAAGGCTTCACAGACATTTCAATGTACCTGTAACTAAGAAATTGATGTCAGCCTCTAGATTCATGCTGATAGTTCCAGGGGAGCATGCAAATTCAGGTGAATTAGAAGATGTAATATGAGATGTCATCTGCAAAATAAGAAACTGAACACTTCATTTAAATGTTTGGTTTTCTCTTAGCCTTCCGATCAAAAATGTAAAAAAGAGATATTTGATATAGTGTCCTGGAATAAACCACTGAGGCTCCTTTTGCCTTTCCATAGAATCTGATTATTTTGTATTTATGGGATGTGTAAAATATGTTGAGTGTCATAGCCTCCATTATTTTACCCCAGGCATTTAACAGAATGTCAGCTTTCCATGTCGGGGACCTGCCAATTGTACACACTCCATACCTTCTCCACGGCAAGTTGAAGTCACCATCTTCCCACTGTGTACTCTTCCCTCTAATGAAGCTTCCATTATCCCTTTCAAACCCGTGTTCTCTATATTCTATCCCTATCAAAACGTCCTCCAGAAATGGTCTGAAACTTTTACATAGAACTAATAGAGCAAAGTCTCACCAAAGACTTGAACAATCGAGGCTTCTGTACATGTGTCTGTTTCTAATATGACAAGGTGCCTTGCCATCTGTCCTTTTCATGGGATGAGGGGGAGGAATTAGCTCAGGAAGAAGAATTAAGATTTACCAAGAACAACAGACTGCTCTTTCTTTCTTTCTTTTTTTTTTTTAAAAGATTTTATTTATTCATTCAACAGAGATAGAGACAGCCAGCGAGAGAGGGAACACAAGCAGGAGGAGTGGGAGAGGAAGAAGCAGGCTCATAGCAGAGGAGCCTGATGTGGGTCGATCCCATAACGCCGGGATCACGCCCTGAGCTGAAGGCAGACGCTTAACCGCTGTGCCACCCAGGCGCCCCCAGACTGCTCTTTCTAAGATTAAAAATAGGGTGGGTTTTTTTTGGAGGGTTGGGGTGGGGGGGTCCTAAAGCCTGGACCTTCTTCCTAATGAGCTGTCAGAAAGGGATGGAATTAATCTTTTGGTCTGAGTGGAGAGTGGTGTGAAAATAAATGCAGACCGGTGTGGTTGATTCCCTTGGGCAAGAAGGGAAGAGAGTTGCATGTTCTGGGAGAGGTGGATGTCCAAGGTGGTGCTTGAATCCATCGCATGAGGCAGAGCCCCCGAGGAATTGGGCCCCATAAAGATAGGCACTGGCGCTTCAACCTCAGGAGTCTGAGATCAGGCAAAGAGGGGGGAGTCCTTGTGGAGAACTTCACTTCCCAATTTTCCACCATTTGAGGCAGACAGGGGAGCAGGAGAGACTTGACCCCCATGTGGAGAAGCAATGTCAGACAGCAAAGGGGCTCCGAGCCCAACAGCAGGGTGTGGGGCAGCAATGGGGTCAGAAGACTTAGTGGGATTTCACTTGAAAATGGTTTATTTTATGTGTGTGAATTTCACTTCACTTAAAAAAAAAAAGGCTTAGTGGTGAGGACTTAACCCTTCTCAGGAGCTAGAAGACTGGCAGACCTCTTGTTGGAGCTGTCAAAGCCTCAGGGAACTCTCAAATGATCCAAGGGAAGCGGAGGGAGCACCAGAGACCAAGAAGTAACCACGGGAACAAGTGCTGGGACGGGCTCTGATTTAGTGGGAGAAAATCAAGAAGTTTGGTATCACTTGACCCTCAAGCATTGTGGTGCAATGCATATCCATCACCCCATAAACAATACTGTTGGCTCTCCACTGCCTACAGAAATAAAAACTCTAAAACTGTTTCAGTGGCATTTCTGACTCTCTACCTGAAGCTCCAGATCTTTCCTTGGAGTCTCCTTTCCTGCCATCTTCCAGCCACCCTGGTTCCATAGCTGTTCCCTGTGACTTCTGCTTGGATGTCTCTCTGCCTTACTCCCATGGTGATAACAGACAGATGCCAGTTTGGGATTTGTAATGGGTTCCGTGTGAGGGGAAGAGCCTTTGAACAGCAGATCTGTTAGTTAATTGTCCATCTCTTACCTTTCTAATCTCCCCTCCTTCTCCCTTACTCTCAACCCTCCAACTTGGTGTCTTCCTACACCACATAAATATTTGATATCACAGTAAAAAAAAAAAAAAATCACACTTTTCATCTTATCAAACAATCACTTTCCATTTCCTGTCCTGGTATATTTATTCATTCACCCAAGAAATATTCAACAAATACACCAGGCACTGTGCTTGGTCCCAGGAACCCAAAGATAAATAGGTCATGGACCCAGAAAAGCCCTGCAATTCTTAGAGAAATGAAAAGAAACAGTTTCCCAGAAAAGAAGGCTCGCCTCTGTGGATGCTTATTTACTTCTCTTTAGAAGGGTTCCAGAGGACAAGTGACTTAAAGATATTTTGAAGACTTATTTGTGTTTATCTCATTGATACAGTCTTTGTTTGCTTAAAATATTAAACAATTTCAAAAGAATTCTGTCAGCCATTGTGAGACCTTAATCCCTTTTTAGTAAATACAATAGCTAAAAGGCCATGTACTCTGAAGCAGGATCACTCCGAATCCCCTTTTCCAGCCCATTGCATCTTTGATTATGAAGCGTGCAAAGCCTTAAACAGCATGTCATGGGAGAGATGATTTGGCCAAAATAGAATGTGAAACAGCCTATGGGTCATAACTTGAGAAAATCTGGATATAAGCATGTGAACATATTTTTTTTTCTCTTCCAGCATAGGTGCCAAAGGAGGGAAAACAATGCAATGGACTGTATCCAATTAGAATAAAAACTATAGGAGGAAAACAAAGGCCACAATTTTGATTTCTCAGAGATTAAGTCTGGGTGGACAAAGGTGATGGTGTCCCAAAGAGACAACATCTGGGGAGGTGCTGAACCATTCTCAAATCAACATCTCCAGTCACACATGAGTGGTCTTCTCTTAGCTAGACTACACTTATTTCGAAAAATATTAAGAAAATATGTCAATTTAAATTCTGTGATTTCTGTGCTGTGACTTCATTAATTTTTCCACGACTTGTGCTCTTTTCTATAGAGATGTTTAATATGCTTGTCACGGGAAGGAAATACTTTCTTTTAGGTTCATTACCTGGACAATGGTAAATAGATGATGTGGAACCTTACCTACCATGATAAAGTAAATTCTGGAATGTAAATTACCCTCTCTCTGTGGCATTCTGTTTGCAACTTAATTATTGCCTATTTTTACTGATTTTCCCAGCCCCTAGAGTTTATGGGAAAGAATGTTATAACCTCAGACTTAGCTCCAACCAAAAAAAATTTCCCACATACTATATCATTTGACTAATAGTTTTCACCTTGAATTTTCTGCATCTGGGTTAGATTACCATTACTTCTAGAATATTCAGAATATTATTGGTTAGAACAATAGGTCTGCCACTGTAATGAAGCAGTGTAAATTAGAGAAGATAATAGTATTTGTATGTCACACTACACATTCAAGTGCATTGCCTTATTTAATTATCAAACTAAGAATCAGAGTCAGGTAATATGCCTATTCCCAATTTACAAATGGAAAAAACCAAGACTCTGAGAGGTTATGTAATTTACAAAGAAACACAGTTATAACTGGGAGCTCTGAGTGCAACCAAATTTCTTGACTCCAAATCCAGCATCGATCCTACTCTTTCCTTAAAAATTACTTGTTTTTTCTGTTTTTCTAAGGCAGTCAAGCTCTGGAATCAGGAGACCTGAGTTTGAATCTCAGTCCTACCAATTACTAAACATGTGGCCTGGACAAAGTACTTGACCTCTCAAAGCCTCATCATATCGTGAGGCTATTACATCCCCCTGATGACTGACCTACCTCTTGGGATTGTGAAGATTAAATCAGATCATACTTACTAAGCTCAAGCATGCAGTAACCACTCAATAAATGTTATTTTTATTGTTATTCTCAGGATAAATCTTAAGGAAAAGTTTCAAGAGTTGATATGAGATTTACATTTTTAACTTTCAAATTTAAGAATGTCTGTCTGGTCTCATTCTTCAACCACTTTTCTTGTTTTTCTCACCATGAGTACTCTTTGGCAAAGATGTCTGGCCATACGTGAACCTCAAAAATACAGTATTTCTACTTGGTCCTTCTCCTACTACACTTAGCAATGATCTTGTAATTCCATCTATACTACACTTTTCTATATTTTTCATGGCATGAATTTCCCCTGCTTATAATTCAATTTAATTGACAGGCACAGTTGGCGAAATTCTCAAGTAATAAGTCAAAAATATTAATCCTATTCTTCTGGAACTAAAATTAGATCTATGTTAGAATTTCTCATTCTTAATCTCTCTTTTTTAAAAGATTTTATTTATTTATTTATTTATTTATTCATTTATTTATTTATTTATTTGACAGAGAGAGCACAAGGAGGGGGAGCAGCAGGCAGAGGAAGATGGAGAGGGAGAAGCAGGCTCCCCACTGAATGGGGAACCTGATGCAGGACTTGATCCCAGGACCCTGGGATCATGATCTGAGGCAAAGACAGATGCTTAACTGACTGGGCCACCCTGGCGTCCCTTTTAATCTCTTTCATAGTTCCTTCCTCTTCTTCTGTTTGTGCTACATTCTGCATAATTTCTTCAGATATATCTTTCAGTTCACCAATTCTTTCAGCTGTGTTGAATTTGCTGTTAAATCTGTTCATTTCTAACTCCAGTTATTATATTTTTAATTTTCTAAAGTGTAGTTGTTTCTCTGCCTAATCTATTTGAAATCTTTAATACTTCTGGTTCCATGAACATATTTTCAAACTTGTCTTATATTTATTTAAATATAGTTACTATAGGGGCACCTGGCTGGCTCAGTCAGTTAAGTGTCTGCCTTTGGCTCAGGTCATGATTCCAGGGTCCTGGGATCAAGTCCCAGGTTGGGCTCCCTACTCAGCAGGGAGTCTGCTTCTCCCTCTGCCCCTCCCCCATTCATTCTCTCTGTCTCTCTGTCTCTCTCACTCTTTCAAATAAATAAAATCTTTAAAAGAAACATAATAAATATAGTTATTTTGAAGTCTGTATTTACTAATTCCATTATCTGAAATCCTTGGGGATCTATTTTTGCTGTTTGCTGTTTCTGCTAATTGTTCCTTATGATGCCATGTTTCCTCATATATTTAGCTAGTTAACTGGTTAGTTTTTATACCGTGAACTACTTATTTTCCTTAGAATTTTATGTGCGAAAATTCCTTGAACTTAAGACAAAGATGCATTCCTTCAGAGAGGTTTAGCACTTATTTCTTTTCTTTTTTCAGTGTTTATTATTGAAGTACAGTGGACATAGAATTTTATATTAGTTTCAGGTGCACAACATACTGATTCGACAAGTCTATGCATTGTGCAATCTCATCACAGTGAGTGTAGTCACCATCATCGCTCTGCAGCATTGTCACAGTATTACCAACTGTATTCCTTATGCTGTTCTTTCCATCTCTGTGACTTCTTTATTTTATAACTGGAAGTTTGTATCTCTTAATCCCCTTCACCTATTTTGCCCATCCCCTCACCTCCTTCCCCTGGCAGCCATCAGTTTGTTCTCTGCGTTTATGAGTCTGTTTCTGTTTGTTTGTGTTTGTTTTGTAGATTCTGCATATAAGTGAAATCATATGCTATTTGTCTTTCTCTGTCTTATTTCACTTAGCATAATACCTTCTAGGTCCATCCATGTTGTCACAAATGACAAGTTCTCCTTCCTCTTTGTGCATAAGTAATATTCAATTGTATATATACCTCGCCTTCTTTATCCATTCATGTATCAATGGACACTTGTATTGCTTCTATATCTTGGCTATTGAAAATAATGCTGCAATAAACACAGAGGAGCATGTATCTTTTCAAATTAGTGTTTTTATTTTCTTTGGATAAATACCCAGGAGTAGAATTAATGGATCGTATGATAATTCTATTTTTTAATTTTTTTAGAAACCTCCATACTGTGTTCCACAGTGGTTACACTAATTTATATTCCCACCAACAGTGCGTGATAGTCCCGTTTCCTTCACGTCCTCGCCAATACTTGTTATTTCTTGTCTTTGTGATACTAGCCATTCTGACAGGTGTGAGATGATATCTCATTGTGGTTTTGATCTTTCTCTGTGATCATTAGTGATGTTGAGCATCTGCAAGTGATATGCCTGCTAAAGGGTTAATACCCAAAATATAGAAAGAAGTTACAAACTCAAGACCAAAAAAACCAAATAATCTGGTTTAAAAATGGAGAGAGGACCTGAATAGACATTTTTCCAGAGAAGACATCCAGATGGCATTTATTTCTCCCAGAACACTACCTGAGACCACTACCACTCAAGGATCTCTCAAAACCAAATTTCTGGCCTGAAATATTTTGGACTGCCTAAGCAGTGTGAAATTCAGTTCCAAACTAACATGAGGACCAGCATGTGAGTCAAAAATTTTTGCGGTGATTTTTTTCATCTCTGCTTAGTGCCTAGATTTGCAAGCATAGTATTTTTTTTTTTTTTTTGCATTCCCCTGTTGGTGTGGGGGTGGGTGTCATTTTCCATTCACATACAGTGAGTACATAGCCCTTTGCAGTCTCAACTTTATGTTGGAGAGAAGCTCATCTTAGACTCCTCCACATATGGGGCAATCTCTGGGCTTTTTGCCTGCCCCCTGCGTGGTCATGAAAATCAAAGCTAAAGTTTATGCAGTTTAGCAAGTGCCCCCAGAGCGAAAGTCGGCTATGATGTTCTGCTTAACACAGAGTTCCTTCACTGAGGTTTTAGGTCCAAGAATTTAAATAATGTATCCAGAATACTTCATTTGTTTCCAGGTGGAGGGTCAGTCCATGTACCTATTCTCCATATTACCCAAAGCAGAAGCCCCCCCCCCATATTTTTACCAATTCAGTCTTTTGTTTCAAATTTGGTCCATATTCGGTCAAATTGGCAACTTGGAGGGAAAAAAAATTGATCCAGTGAAAATCAAGAGAATGTGGTTAAGCAAGCAACTTAAGTTATTTCTTTTCGGAGATTACACTGGCTATGCACCTGTGCTAGCTGTGCGTTCACTGTAACTGCCTACCAGCAATGGCAGCCAGGCTGGCCCTCCCCCGGGGCAGCTGCAGACCTGCGGGCTCACGTGGTGAAACACTGCTGCTCCGTAGATATATAGGGCTCTCAGTCTCTGGCTTGGTGTGTCCAGAACTGAGAGTTGTCCACACTAGGAGGGCAGGCAGTCAGAGGGTAGGGCTGCGTGTGGTCATGGGGGGAGAAGGGGGAGTGTGGAGTAGACTGTTTGGGATACAGTGGAGCATTATTCCAGAGAAGAAGTCAGAGAACAAAGGACCATGTCTGCCAGCAGGCGTTCTCCCCAGAGAACAACAAGCACCATAGATCTGGGTTAACTAGGCTTCTCTACAGCTCCCTGGGTTCTTGATAGCATTCCCTTCACCTCAACCCTAGTGCCCCAGCCATGGTTTCCACCCCCTCATGGATGCGGCTTTATCCACTCAACCCTCTGCTCCTCTTCTGCTCTCCTTCCCTAGCCTGATATCATTTATCAAGCAGAAAAATCTCTCTCTATAAATAGGGATCCAAAGCTTTCTCTGCAGAGCAGTTTTCATGGCCTTTTGAGCAAGACAAAGACAGACCTATTTGGAGCTGCGGGCTCTGAGATTTTTAAAAATTTCTTGGACCAGTTAAATGTTTATAACATTAAAACATTTACAAAGAGTTTATTGACTTTTTAGTCTTCCGAGTAAGAACATATATATTTAAAACTACCTCAAATCAGTTTCTGCTATTGTATCAGTTTGCTGCCTAAGTAACAGCCCCAAATTGAGGGGCTTATGACAGCACCCATTTATTATTGTCATGCTTCTGCGGCCCCTCTTGTCTCGACCTGCTTGCCTGGGGCTGGATGGGGCAGGATACTTTCATACGCAGGGCTGGGCACCGGAGTGTGGGCAGCTGGGACAGAGAGGGCCTCTTTCCACATGGTCTCTAATCCCAAGCGGCCAGTGGGGCATGTTCCAGTGGTGGTCAGAGTGTTCTCACAGCAAGAGGGAAAGCCCCAGCACACAAGTCCCATTGCCCATGGCAAGTCACATGGGCAAGGGCAGATTCAAGAGGTGGAGAAACAGATTCCTCCTCTTGGAGGAGATGCAAAGGCACCAACAAACAGGGAAGAATTTACAACTATGTAGGCTGCAACCTACTATCATTATAATCATTTCATTAAAAAAAAAGAACATCTTACCAAAAAAAGTTAGAGTAAAAGTTCCTCAAATGTAAAATATTTAGCTTTATGAAAAAACTCACTACATTGTTCTTCTTACTTCTGCCACCATGGACTTCATTCTGTGAGCATTCTTCTAGAGAACAGGGTCTGGGACTGCAATATTGGGAGACTGAATCTAGCCGAGAATTCGAGAAGAGGGTGGCAAAATTAGAGGCCAGGAAACCAGCTAAGAATCCAGAGAGAAGTTCATGAGAGTGAAGGAGGCGAGCTGGAATAACAAGAAAACAGGGAAGTATGATACAGAGCTCAGAGGGGGATTTAGCACCAGGTGAGGATGATGTGATGTGGGGGGGGGGGGGACAGAGAGAGAAAGGGAGAGCATGGAGTCCTAATTCTAAAATTTCCACTTTGGGATAACCCCCAAATTTTATAATCATCTGTATTAGTTTCCTATTATTGTATGACAAGTTGCCACCAACTTAGCAATTTATTATTTATTTAATTTAATTTTTTATGTGAGAGGGAGAGTGTGTGTCCATGTGGGAACATGGGGAAGGGGCAGATGGAGAGGGAGAGAGAGTCCCAAGCAGACTCCCGCTGAGCACGGAGCCCAACATGGGGCTCGATCTTATGACCTTGAGCTCACAACCTGAGCTAAACCAAGAGTCCGACGCTCAACCAGCTGCACCCCCCAGGCACCCCCCAACTTAGCAATTGAAAACGTCTACTTATTATCTCACAGCTTCCTCGAGTGAGGAGTCAGGCATGGGTCAATGCTTGATTTCTGCTCAAAGTGTCAACGGCCAAAATCAAGGTTTTGGCTGAGCTGGGCTCTTACCTGGAGGCACCTGGGACAAGTCCATTTTCAGGCTCATTCAGGTTGTTGGAACAATCCAGGTCCTTGCAGTTGTAGAACTGAGATCCCCGTGTCCTTGGAGGCTTTTCCTTTTCACATGGCCCCTTCCATCTCTAAGCTCACAATGGCTCATTGAAGCACCTTGTGCCTCCAGTCTTCTGCTTTCTTCTTCTGTCGCCAGCCTGAGAAGGCTCTCTATTTCATGGGGCTTGTGTGATTAGATCAGGCCCACTTGGATAATCTCCCTGTTTTAATGTCCTTTCTGCCATAAAACATGACATCACGTAACATGATTCTGGGAATGCTAGCCCGTCAAATTCATGGGTTCTGCAGTTTAGAACAGACGGCTCTGAGGGGAAATTTTAGAAATTCTGCCTACAACATCGTCTTTTGGAAAAGGAGAGTGATATAATTAAGGAGATTTTTTTTTTCATGAAAACATAATTTTATCATGAAATCATCACTTCACAGGATTATCATTAGACGTATATGATACAAAAATAAAAAATGCATTGCAAATATAGGGACTTGGAATGAGCACAGATTCACAGATTGGGACTCTGAAATCCACCTCCGCTACTCACAAGCTGCATGATCCTAAGCAGGCCAATGGCATCCAACAACCATCTGTCTCCTCCTGGGGGTTTTATTACTGGCTGCCACTAGGTGTCACTGCCACAGCTGGGGAGAAGAGAAGCTCCCTGCGGCTGTTTTCTCTTTTCCCCGGGACTGATGTGGATTGAAATCTGTGCATCCCTGTGTTGTGAACTCCAGAATGCGGAGCTCCTCATCCCTGGGAGATTCAGAGACATGGAGTGATCTTGAGGAATCCAACTCTTCCAAAGGTGTGAGCCACATGTTTGCTTGGGGAAGGCTCTTTTTAATTGGGCAGCTGGGGGTGGGGGTGGGGGTGAGGAAAGGGACCTGGGCTGCCTCTGTCAGGCTTTGCACCTCCTTCCCCAAGATCCTGTGACCCGGTTCATTTTGGTGGGAAATGAAGTGTCTTCCTGCCCCACCAGCCCCAGCAGTGTGGTTTGGCACCACTGAGATGGGATTGGATGATACGAGGCTAAGCGAAAGTCAGAGTGCTGAGGTTCAGGGTCCAAGCTGTAGCGGTGGGATCCTTTGTTGCCAAGGCCCATGTGAGATTTGCAAATCTCAGGACCTGGACCGTGTTCCTGGTTGCTCTACACTGGGTCACACAAATGGACTTCAGATACACATCAGAGCTGCAGGCTGCCAGGTCAGGAAGCTGGCACGAGGCACTGAGCCCACCCGGGAGATTTGTGTCCAGGCCGACCAGGTGGCTAATAGAATACAGCTAACTTTCAGGAGAGAACTCTTGCCAAGGAAGAGCTCTCTCCCATGGGATGTGGTGTGTAGGCTTAGAAGACGGCATTTCTAAATGTGTGCTTATTACCTGTTGTAGTGACGTGAGCTGCTACGAGGGGGATGCATGTTCATACATGCTTTGTTGGCCCCAGACCTTAATTCTCACACTTCTCTAGAAGTAACTGCCCGTAGCTTTACAAACCAATGCCACGAAGGACAATATAGACTTCACAAATTAAAAGATGTATTTTATGAATCCCTATAATCTCTGTATGGAGATCACTGATGTTTCAACAACTTAATGGTATATGGAATGTTTCAATATTTAAAAAACACACAGAAAAATGTAAATGATGAATTAGAAGTGATTTTTTTTCTTACCATGTATGATGAGAAAGTCAGTCTTGAGAATTATTCCCAGAAGCTGGAGTCTGCAACCTTTTGTGACTTTCTTAGAAGGGCATTACAATATGAAGAAATAGCAGGAAAACAAATGAGTTTGTTTTTTTTTTTTTAATATCTACGCAAGAAGATACTGTAATAATTAGATCAGATAGCCAAGGGCTACAGAAAATGTAAAGACATGCAGGAGCCCTCCCCCCACCCCAGGAAGGGACCCTCCCTTTGCAGGCTTGTTCTCTGGTTAAGCCCCGTTTCTTGGGTGAGGACTTATCTGTCTTGCCTGTGAGTCTCCCCTAGTGTCTAGAACATAAATACATGAGCAGTATCAAATCCTGTGATCTGTGCGGATGCCCATACCTTTTTAACATTTATAATCAGATCCTGTTTGCTGTTTTGGCTCTGCCATTGAGCATCCTGAGTTGGCTTATTTATTTATACTAGAAGTGTATTTGGTGATGAGAGAGCTTTCCAGTCCTTGCAAAAAGGAATAAAAGGGATGGATGGGATTTTCGAGTTTTTACCATGTATTAATATAATCCTCATAGTGACCCTTTGAGATAGATGCTATTATTGGTACCCCACTTTACAGAAAACTGAGGCACAAGGGGTTTAGTGGTTTTCCCAGTCACGTGGCTAGAATGTGACAGAGCAGAATTCAGTCAGGCTTAGGACTCCAGACTCTATCCTCTGGGACATCTCGCCATTGCCACCATGCCTCCGAGCAGGCGTGTGCTCCCCTGGGTCTGTGCTTGGAGCCCCTCAAGTCCCCATGCGCAGTCTGGTGGGAGCGTATCCCAGGCGAGCAGTTCTAGTGGGAAGTCACTAGCCCTTCAAATATGTGGAATGAACTTTCACCTTCATGGATTCTTTCTACCACTATTCCAACTGGTTTTTCAGAGTCCCAGTTTCCTACTTTCCAAAGTGAATTTAGTTTTTTCTCTTCTCAAAACATTTGAAGGCTGTGAATCTTGAACAAGATAATGTATAGTCATGTCCTCATTAAGCCAGTAGTTATCTCTTACAATGTGGTTTTAATAAATAGATGAGGCCATTTTCTGATAAAGATTTACTTTTAGATTCTTTTTAAAATATCTAGATTGTACTTTGCTTCCTGACAGGTATTTTGTGAGTTTTGCGTTCCCTTTGGAAAGAGGGAAGAAGCATATCATTGAAAACCAATCCTAGAGAGCTTTCTTGCTTGTCTCTAAGGTAGCATTTAATGGGAGAATCTCTACTCCCAAGGCTGTGCTGACATCCTCATTCCACCTAGCATATGAGAGCATTTTGAGATAAATTCTTTTTTTTTTTTTAAGATTTTATTTATTTATTTGACAGAGATAGAGACAGCCAGCGAGAGAGGGAACACAAAGCAGGGGGAGTGGGAGAGGAAGAAGCAGACTCATAGCGGAGGAGCCTGATGTGGCTCGATCCCATAACGTCGGGATCACGCCCTGAGCTGAAGGCAGACGCTTAACCGCTGTGCCACCCAGGCGCCCCTTGAGATAAATTCTTAATCATGTAAAATAAATTCTTTTAAGAGCAGAGGCCAAGGGGAAAAATGCTCCCTGACCTTGCCGATTGCCTTATTTGTGCACGACAAAAGCGCTCCCCTGTAGGTTGCTTTGTTTCCCAGAATGTTCTAGAATGTGAGTTACATAGTTGAGTTGTAAGAACACTGTAAGAACACAGTAAATCAAATCTTGCTGCCTGAACATCAGCGTCACAGCGGGGCCAGGACGGAGTGGCCTAGCTGCATAGATCAAGCTTGCTAAGGGACTCCGCCTGGCAGCAAGTGTCGCTCCAGAAAAGGACAGTGGGCTAGGACGCTCCCGATCTTAGAACCGGCCCAAATCACTGCAGGAAGAAAGATTCGAAAGTGACAACCCATTAGGATAGATCAGGTTTCTTAAACTCAAACGAACCTTAAAAAAAAAAAAAGGAAAAGTCGAAATTGTTTGTCTCTCCAAAAAGACATCATTTTCTACTCCAAAAACAGTCAGGGTTAGGTTTGTGTGCAAAATGCGTGTTCAGTGGTAATATATTTAAAAAAAACCCATTTTTGTGAATTAGCATTTTTCTTTTTTCCCAGTAAAATCATTTTTGAGCTGTAGCTTTTGTTCTTAATTTAATTATTAATTTGCCAGATTTTATAGCCTAGCCAGTGTGGTTTTATGTAGCCTTATTGAAGTGCCATGAATTTCAATGTGGCTCAGTTCCTGCTTCAACTTTCCTATGCGAACATCAAATATTAATCCCAAAATCCAGAATCATGTACTCCCAAGTAATCAACAGGCAGATCATTTGTTAAAACAAAGAGTTTTTAATTGGAATGCATAGGATCTTCTTTGTGCTTACTATAAAATTGCTTTAAACATAAAATTGCAGAACTGCCCCAAATGAATCTGCATGATAGCTACTTACTGAATATATGTATACGTGACTCTAATTTTGATATTGATGTAAAATCAGTGAGGTTGGTTATAGCCTTTGTGTGAATATTCCCCATGTCGCCTTTCCCTCTCAATGAATCAGTCCCTTTGCTGCATATGCCTTGTCCTTCCTCTGTCTTTGTGTTTCAGCCTCTATCACTGCTCTAATTGAACCATCTGCCTGGTGGCCGCCCAGCAGAGTCTCCTGGAAATTACATGAAACATACATACTTTCTCTGTGAAAGTCACTGTGCGTAGTGTTAGGGTATTCCTAGCCTGCAAGAAAGGACCTACAATGTTTGCATATTTAATTCTATTATAAACACTTAAGGGCAGGGGTCTGCTTTATCCCTCTTTGGGTTCTCATTTTTTAAATAAATATGTCATGATGGTGTAAATAATTATATCTTTTACTTTCTGACTCCTCTTCTTGACTGAATTTTTCATTCCTCTTAGGCTGACTCTTAAGGGCTTCTTCAGTGTAACAGTTTAAAATTTTTCTCTCCTCCTATATGTTCGCCTTACTTCTCTTTCCAATGCCACTCACTGCAGGAAGAACCCAGAAATCAAGTGGAATCTGTTAAAAATGCCCATGTTGCTGGAGCACAGCTGACCACAGAAAGCTCCATGACCTGCAAAGATAAAAGGGAAACAACTCGAAAGAATAATTTCACCTCCTTATGTTGGGAATTTTGTCTTTAAATTTCTTAAAGAAACTAGAACTAATGATTCTCAGCCTATTAGACCCAACTCTCCCATTTATTTATTTGTTTGTTTGTTTATTTATAGAAAGCATCTTAATATTTTTTATTAGTTTCAGTGGTAGAATTTAATGATTCATCATTTGCATATAACACCCAGTGCTCATTACATCACATGCCCTCCTTAATGCCCATCACCCAGTTACCCCACCCCCCACACGTCCCCCTCCAACAACCCTCAGTTTGTTTCCTAGAGATAAGAGTATCTTATGGTTTGCCTCCCTCTCTGTTTTCATCTTATTTTATTATTCCAACTCTCCCTTTTATAACAAATATTTTGTCACATCTCTTTACTATCCTGAAATGAAATTCAAAGATAATACAACTCATCTATCCATATAGCTTTAAAAAAAATCTGTGTTTAAATGCCTATGTCTGTATCCTATATCTGTAATGCAAAAGAGAAAGGTAAAGAAAGTAATCTGTGCTAGACTAGTCTGAGTGTCAACACTTCCAGTATTCTGACTCGATTGCGTGGAGAGACAGGGTGAACTGGTGAGATGTGCACACCTGTCACAGAGCCACCACGAAGGCACAGCCCATGAGGCAGACTGGCACAGGTGTGGGCTTCAGTGTTATGATTTTCCAAATTGATGACCAATTTTTGTACAAGCTCCAAACACAACAAAGTACACTCTTTCTACAATGTACATAGTGGTTGCTTTCCTTGAAAATGTAGAAGATATTTAATCTATGCAAAAATACTTCGTTAGTACTTGGTTTATAAGTACAACATTAGATTCCAGACTAAGATCATTACAAATGAGTTTCTCATCTATGAGGCTGGCAAGGGGAGCACTTGGAAGTCAGGTCGGACACGAGACAATTCATCCTGCAGCAGAGCTCCACACATTGCAGGGCACTGAGTAGTCCTGCCTCTACCCACGTAATGTCAGCAGCACCCACCCCATCACTGGTATAACCAAAAACATCTCCACAAATTTGGAAAAAGCCCCCTAAAGGGCAGTATCAAACCCACTAAGAACCACTGCTATCAAACATTAAGGATCTCAAGTAATAAATCAGATTCTATTTTATTAGTGAAATTATAGTAACCTGCATTATCCCACCATCATATGGAACAATCGGTATGTGTGTTGCTCCTAGACTATAAGCCTATTGAGGGTCAAGACCGTATCTCACTGTATCCAGAGGGCCCAACACAGTGTCAG
Source organism: Ailuropoda melanoleuca (assembly GCF_002007445.2). Taxonomy (NCBI): domain Eukaryota; kingdom Metazoa; phylum Chordata; class Mammalia; order Carnivora; family Ursidae; genus Ailuropoda; species Ailuropoda melanoleuca. The sequence goes on from NC_048224.1 coordinate 72,418,481, forward strand.
TCAATTCACCTGGTGCTCAGTACTCTCTGTCGAATGAATAAAGACTCATGAACCTTATTGTCAAAGGAAGTGACCTCGCTTTCATTAGTAATACATACCACTTTTATCAAACTTCATTGTTAAGATAACTCTATTAAGGTATTAAATGCTGAATTGTACAACCCTAGAAAATACTTGGTGATCTGTGCCGAGTTAGAGAAAGTTATCTTTCTTTATCTGTTGAATTTTTAAAACATAAGGTGCAAGAAAAGAGATGCTAACAACATTTACAGACTCTGTGGTATTTTCCCCTTTTTTAAAAAATATACCCTTCCATTGTTATAAAGCTGTGGACAACTTCCTGAATACAGCAGGGCGGAGAAAAACAATAAAGACAGCCTATCCCCAAGGACATTATTGTCCATTGAGAGAGATGGGCTGCACATCTAGAACCAAGAATAATTAAAGCTATAATCAAGTATCGTGTGGAATAGGGATGTCATGACACACAGTAAGAGACCAGGGCAGAGAAGACCACGAGTAGTTGGAAAGCTCACAGAACGGGAGGGCTTGCATACCATCTGAAGTGGTGGATAGAATTTGAACTGGTGAAGAAGACCACATTTTAGGTAAAGGGAGAATGTGGCAAACATTTGGAGGTGGCAGTGACCACAACAGGTGTGGGAGGGAGGCATCAGGGGAGTGGCCTTTACCCCAGACAGCAGTAGTGGTGGGTAGAGGGAGAAATTTGCCTGTTGGGGAAAAATGTAGAGAAAGTTGGTTGACAAAGTACAGACCAGACCGATTATTTAGTTTTGACCAGAATTACTTTAAAAGACCAGATGTTAACTGTATGTTACATCTTGAAAAAATATTCCCCTTAGTGGTCAGATTTTGAACGGAATGCTTAGTAGTTATGTTAAGTAAGTATCCAAGAGCAAGAATGAGAAAAGAAAAAATGTTAACTTTTGTTATTATTTCATTTTTTATAGTCTATTTTTGTTAACTGCCTTCATTCAGTCAACTCACGTTTAAGTAGATTAAGACACGAAGTTAGAGGAAGGCCATGTGCTGTGCCATGGCTGCTTTGGAATCAAAAGTCACGGCTCTGCCACGTTAGGCAATAACTTAGCCCTGATGAACCTCAGTTTTCCCATCTTTCATTCATAAACACACACAGGTCATTGGATTAAATGCAGTAGCATGTCAAATAGTCCATTATGTGGTATAGAAAAGGTACTTCATTATTAATCTTATTAAATTAAAATAAGATGTTTCACCCCTTTAAGATAGGTACCATTTGTGTTCCATCATGGAACTACTTAAGTTCATAAAAACTACATCCCATCAGCCAGGCAAGTATTTACTGTCTGAGTGTCCTTGGATCCTCTGAAATTCTGTTTCCTCATCTATAAAATAGGGATAATATACCAAACTCACAGAGTTATTACAAGAATTAAGTAAGATGATGCATGAAAAGTACTTAGCACAGTTGCAGACACAGCAATCTCTCAAAAAAAAATACTATCATTAGTATAATCTATTAATACCATTACGATGCCCTTTACATGTTATGCACATATACTATCTTTCTATCTTTATTACAGTCCTACTTGGTATGTATTTTTTTAAATTTCAGCTTTACTGAGGTATAATTGACATGCAAAATTGTAAGATAGTTAAAGTGTGTGCTGTGGTGATTCGATATACATTATAAAAGTGTTCCCCTATCTAGTTAATTAATACATCCAGCATTTATTTATTTATTTATTTATTTATTTATTTATGTTCCTATTTTTTATATAAGCAGGAGTCTGAAGGATGGGGAAATCCAGTGACTTGCTCAGTGTCACCAATTGGCTAATTGTTGAGGCTGGACTGGGACACAGATATTCCAATTCCAAATCCGGTACAATTTCCCCATCCTCGGGGTGTGGTAACAAGCCAGGATAACTCTTTCCTTCAAACCCCACTTAAAAAATGATTCACAGAACAGTTTGCAAACCACTGGACAGAATAGCAATCATTTCTTGAGACCCTAGACCCTTAAGTCACATTCTACATGGTAGTCCTGCCTACCACCAGCCCTGCTTTTCCAATGATGAGATAGAGATGGAACAGAGAGTCCAGTGCTCTCTGTTGAGAGCAGCTCCCTTTTGTCATCAGTGCGTTTCTCCCCATGCCATCATGCTGACGTCGGGCCTGTGGGAGTGGGTGGGAAATTTGACTGATAGGATCTATTCAACACAGTACCCATCACCACTACCTGGGATTGTAAACGGGTTCGACTTACCACTGTCTATTTCACAGCGTCGTTCTTTCACATGGTTGCGAATCAGTGTTCATCGTTTCTTTGGTTCCATTTAGAGTGTTAATATTCCTTATGAAAATAAATATTTTGGAGGTACGGCTACAACATAAACAAACATGAAAGCGTAGGTACTGCAAACCTAGACATATGTTGGGTTGTAGAAGTTGCCATCTTGGCTCCGTATGTAGTATTGCTCTTGGCACCCGGCAGACTTTTAGCAAGTTGGAAATAAAGTTTATGGGAGGAGGCAAATGTGAAACACCTGCCAAAATGAATTATGAAACAAAAATCTTATTGACTGAAAGTGTTTGTGCTTCTCAATTACCCGAACATCATGATGCTCTCACCTCAGTATTTCTGAGCTATGCAAACATCCTAAAATCTTGACTTTAGGACTCAGATTCTTCAATGGAGTGAAAGCAGAAGAGTGTCCTGTCCTCCTAGTCTTTTGTATTCAAGGACAGGTCTATTTTTCAAAATCTCTGTAAGATCGTCTGGTGATTTTTTAAAAAACTGGGTTGCTGTGATTGAAAGTATACGGGCTCGTCTGTGAGAGCAGAGTCTGTGCCAAAAAAACCTTTGGAACAACAGCAAAATTCATGAGATTCTCGTGAGTTTCACTCTGTTCTTGGAAGGCTGGCTTCTTGAGAGATCTATGGGCAGCCACAGGCACAGCCAGAATTCACCATCTGCCACTGCTCTTGGGAGGGTAAGAAGAGGATGATAATTTTTAATATTATTAATTATTCTTCATTAGACATTTATTAAGATTCCACAGTCTGCTGTGGAGCTCATCCTCTAAATTAAACAGATGTAAGAAACAGAAATGTCAACCTACCTTTACAAAAAAGGGCTGACTTTCAGAAAACAATGTATAGTAAACTATACTGAAAATTTGTGGTTTTGTCTTGTATTGTGAGATGCAATGGGTGGATAGTGTCTTCTTGTATTGTGAGATGCAATGGGTGGATAGTGATTTCTTCAGGCTGAAGAAATCTTATATGTAAGTTGTATGGTCCTTATACTTTGGCTGGAATCTGTATATGGAGACAGAGGTTTAAAGGTGGACCTTTACTATGAGAAGTACCTATATTTCATTCATCGGCAGGAGAATCAGATTAATGAAATTTCAACTTTGAAAAAGGACTCTGGAGTAGCCTGACCCTGTGTCCTCTGCGAGAAACTTCTCAGTAATATCCTTAGAGAGGGTGTGTCTGGCTCCTGTTCCAATGCCTTCAGTAACAGGAAACTCAGTACCTCCGGTGGAATTCATTCACTCAGCGTACTTATTGAGCACCTGCTGTGTGCTTGTCTTATTGGAGCTTACCTTTAGCCAGAGGAGTCAACCAGGAAACTCTAAATTAAGTAAGTAAGTAAATTATATATTGGAACGCTCATTCATTCCATTTTTGGATGTCTCTTTTTGTCAGAAAGCGTTCCCGTGTGTTTTCTTCTGTGTAATAATTGTTTGGGTATTTGAAGAAGGTGTTCACTGCCCTGTTAATTCACCTCACTGTTAAATTGTGCACTGGCAGTTGGTTAAGCAGTTTCGTACATGTATGAGTTTGCTAGGGCTGCCGTAATAAAGCACCACAGACTGGGCGGGGTCAACAACGGAAGTTAACTCAAGAGTTCTGAAGGCTAGGAGTCCAAGATCAAGGTGTGGGTAAGGTCGGCTTCTTTAAAACCTCTCACCTTGGCTTGCAGTTGGCTGTCTTCTCTGTCTTCACATCATCTTTTCGATGTGTCTGTGTCCTAATCAGAACATAAGTCATATTTGATTAGGACCTCAGTGACCCCGTTTTAACTTAATTAGCTCCTTAAAGACCCTACTGCAAATACAGGGGCATTCTGAGGTATTGGGGGTTAGGGCTTCAACACAGGAATGGAGGGGTGCATAATTCAGCCTGTAACATGTATCCTCTTAAATTAGAACACTCAGAAGCAGGCAGGTGACCCCACAGAAAGAATCAGGTAGGATGGTCACAACCCATGCTCTAGACATCTAGATTACCTCTGGTAGCCCCAACATCATTAACTGGCATTGAACTTGCTGTAAAAGAGAAATGCCAAACCTTTAAATGACTTGTTTTTAAGTCACATTTTCCTCCTTCCTTCATTTAGTCATGCATTCGGTAAATGTGTCCTGAGCACCCGCTGGGTTGCAAGCCCAGCACACACACCAGGAATGCAGCCAGGAGACCCGCAGACATTAGCTCTACCTTCTCTGGGGCTTAAGGTATCTGTGCAGACTTCGATAAACAAGTGAACAAACAGATATATAATTATAAATTGATGTGTGCTATGAAGTAAATGGACATATAAGAGGACCACCCGACTTTTGGTAATTTTGGGTGGTGGCCAAAGTATAGAATTTTGCATTTACCCTGAAATAAATGTTAGATTTGGCCCATATTCCACTCTCTAGTCATTCCCAGGAGAGATCCTGGCTGTCATTTATTATATATGTGCCCCCCCAACCCCAACTTCACTTTATTCTCCCATGTGATGGGTATGATACCTCTGGCTTCATCCAAATCGTTAATCAAAACATCTAACAAATCGGAACGCTACTGTCATTGTCAGAGAACTAAAAATAATACCCCTTAGCCACACACAGCTCAAGGTCTAGCCATCATATAGTAAGTGGGACTCTAATTAGAAATACTAGCAAGAGCCAAGCTGCCCACTGCTAAGTTTTCTGTATCACTAGCCTGACCCTTAATTTTCCTCTGCTTATGCCACATTTATCATGAAAGGCCTTTCAAGTTGTCTGATGACGTTTGAAAGGTGAAGTCCACTTAAAGAGTTTCACTTGCGATGTGGGAAAATGAAATTGTTTTCAGTATAATTAGAAAGAACACCATTCGCAAAACAGAATGTCTGTGTTTTCTAGTACCACAGCTCAAAGGCGATGCCCATCAGCTTCTTCTAAACAGACCTGACCCACCCTTGCAGGCCCATTCCAGAAGGCTGAGGTGGCATAGGTCCAAGCTCCATGGTTCCATCTCTTCTTACTTTAGGCATCCTTGGCTTTAATAACCAGTTCTGCACTTGCTTTCCCCCATAGTCATAGTTCCTGTGTTTGTCCTGGGCCATCACTCCTGGCATTTTGGTAAAAGGCACCCCAGATCTTCTGGCTGTCAGCGCACCAACCTGACTTTCTTTCTGGTCAGGGTAGGGAGAGTTCAATCAAATTCAGAGAATTGGAGATTGAGCAGTTCATCCAGCAGGCACATCAACTTAGACCATCACAGGGCTACCAACCCCAAGACGATGTCATCTTCACATCCATGGCAGCACACTGACAACAGTAGAGAAAATGAAATCCTTCCAGAAACAGTCAAATCTGACCTTTAATTTAGCACGGACCGTAACTTGTCAAGGTTCATGAGCAGAAAGGGGCTGCTGTGAGAATTTGTTGATGTAGATGTATTATTTGACGTGCTTGCTTGTCGATCTGGTGCATTATATTCCACAATATACATAGAGTAAGTTGCAACAAAACTCATCCATTCTTTTACTCGATCATTCAGTATTCCATGAGCCCCTGTGTTGTTGCACCCAGCATTGTTCTGGGTGCTAGGATTGGAGTAGGGAACAAAACAGACATAGCCCTTGCCCTCTCAGATCTTACATGCTGGTGGCTTTTGGGAGACTCTATGAGCATGTGAATATGCATTATTCAGAACGTGAAGCATGCTTTGAATAAAATAAACAAGAAAAGGAGGATACAGAGCCAGGGGAGTGAAATCTTAACCTTGTGTATGATGCTCAGGGCAGATCTTGCTGATAGGCAGAGACCTGAAGAAAGAGAAGCAGTAAACCATGTGGACATCTTGGGAGACGGAGTTCAGGCAGAAGGAAGAGCAAGTGCAAAGGCCCTGGACTTGGCCTGTTCACGGGACAGCCAGGAGGCCTCTGCGGCTGGAGTGGAGCTGTGCTTCTTCCTCATTGCTGCTGTTTCAAAATGTATAACAGAAAATCAGATTGACTCTTCACTAGACTTGCCCTGTGTTATTATTGCTGCTGTTTTCGTTGCTAACTGAAAGTACATGAGCAAAGACTATTTTGATTCTCTGAAGTCTATGTTCTTAACTGGCGGAGGAGTTCGTCCCGGGGTGTGTTTGTGTGTGTGTGTTATGTATATACACACATATACATGTTTAATGAAATTAAGAGAGCAGCTGAGACATACTTTTTTTGAAGATTTTATTTATTCATTTGAGAGAGAAAGTGCTCACACGAGCAGGGGGAGGGGCAGAGGGAAAAGGAGAAAGAGACTCCCCAGTGAGCAGGGAACCTGATGCGGGGCTGGATCCCAGGACCCTGAGATCATGACCTGAGCTGAAGGCAGACGCTTAACCAACTGAGCCACGCAGGCGCCCTGAGACATGCATTTTTATGCTGAAATGCGACAGTGTGAGAGTAAGTCATATACTTGATTTAAAAAACCCTTTGTAGTCTATTATGCAGTCTGTTATTAGCAATCAATCCTACAGGTGCTATTAATTTCATCCTCAAATAAAGCACAGGAATTGAGTATGAGCTAGAGTAGTTTGAAAGGTAAGAATTCTGATTCTTTCCAGGTTTCCTCACACCTGTGTTTACCGCAGAAGCAATCCTATTGGTGGCAGACAATTTAATAAGCAAAACCTGGCGTGAGGTTACTTCCTGAGGTCAGGCTTCTTCCGCACAGTCGGCCTTATCTGAGCTCCTAGTAGCCCGTCTCTGGGCACTATGAATCCTGAGAAATGCTGGGAATTTTTTTTCAGTTACAAAGCAAACACTTCTCGTGCTTCTAGGTGTTTCCATGTGTCAGGTTCTAAGAGGCCACCTGTGACGGGAGCAAAGCGTGTGAAGGTGAAGTTGTGCCAGGCAAGCCTGGCTCGGTTTGTCCAGCTGGAGTGGTTCCAACAGCCCAGTGGGGCCGTGGCTGTCCGCCAACATGCCGGTGACCTCAGAGAATGCCAGAACACTTGAGGTACAAGAAGAGTAAGTGAATAGAGCTATAACTGCTTCAGGGCTAGACTCCGAAATGTCACCAGCATCACTTCAGTTGGTCCTGAGAGGAAAGTTTGCAAATATAAGAACGGTGTTTGGACTGATTCTTTGGCCATAACCATCTTATTTAAATGCTTCAACTTCTGCATATGTGCAATTCAAAGACATGGTAGACCTTCGCGTGATATGAAGGTATATTCATTCATTGGTTCCTTCATGGAAAAGAAAGTCACGGTGAGTCGTGTGGTGCCCTTTCTTGACTGGAGCTGCTTCTCTGTGAAGGATCAGCTAGGTAAGTGTGTTCGAGTAAAATTAAGTCTTGTCATTGACAGGCGTTTGCAGAGCATTCTAAGATTTCATGAATCCCCTTCTTCATCTGCCCTGTTGTTTCTAAGGGTTGAGCCTATGGCATTTAAGGAAAGTTTGTGGTAGTGGCAGAAGATTTCAAAATTAATCTCTAGAATTTATATCTGTCTGATTGGCTACTAATGAAAACGGGCTATTCCATGCCATGATGTGATTTTTTTTTTTTTTTTTTTTTAGTTTTTGATTTGTATCAAACAGTAAGTTGTTCTCCTCTCTGTTGCTTCTATAGATTTCCATAGAAAATCACTGGACAGTTGTACAGCAAAAGACTATATTTTATGCATTTAATGGGTTGAGGATGATGTTATTATATCCATTACTTGTGGGCTCACCCACAAAAATAAACCTCAGCTAGCATGTTTTAGAATCTGTTGTGTCCCAGGCACTGTGCTAGGTGCTGGTAATTCAGAGATGAGAGGCACGTCCTTCCACCGCCTTCAAGGAGCTCACAGTTTAGTAGGAGGCAGACAAGTCACCTACTAATGACATGACCATGTAATGGGTGCTACTGGAGCCGTTGAGGAGCATTTTACTTTGCCTGGGGAAGGCCGTCAGAGCTTTGCAGGAGAGTGCGTGAGGGTCCCAGTGGGGAAAGTGGGAAGAATGAGCAGGGCGCGCAGTGCAGAGCATAACGGCGTGGGACTGCATGATGTTTGGGGGACTTGCAGACAGTTCCCTATGGCTGAAGTATGTGTTGCATGAAGTTGGAGAAGTAGGAAAGGATCTAGGATGACCACCAAAGTTGAGCTGTGTCCCCAAAGCGATAGGAATGACTGAACAGTTCAGCAGCAGTATACAGAAGCGTGAGACAAATGAGAAGCCTCTTGTGTTGAGCCAGGCAAGGAATGACAAGTACGTGAAGCGAGACAGCAGTGGAATGAAGATGAGCAAACTGATACCAGAAATAGTGAAAGAGATCGAATTGGCAGGGCTTGCTGGGGCTTTGTGTGTGGCGGTGAAAAAGAAAGGGATTCTCGGCTTTCTAACTTGAGTGAATTAGGAAATGGTGGTGTCGTTCAGGAGACAAAGGAGAAGCTGGAAGCTGAGAAGGGGCAGTGGTGAGTTCAGATTTAGCCATGCTGGATTTTGGGTAACTGAGGTGTATCTAGGTGGCACTGACCATGAAAGGTAAAGCGGTACATGTGGACATGGACCTCAGCAAGATCTGAGGTATGGAGATTAGGAAACATCACACCAAAGCTGATGCTAAGGGCTAATTGAGGTATCTGAGAAGGAGCTCAATATGGAACTCTGAGTTACTCTTACAGTTTAAGGGAGGCATAAAGGAGGAGACTTTAGGGTGATGAGATCAAACAGTCACAAAGGTAGGAGGGTAACAGAGGAGGCTGATGTCATAGAAGCCAAGTGAAGCCAAAGTGTCAAAAAAGTCAACTTGACCAACAGTGTCAAATGCTGCGGGGAGGCCATGTGAGATGAGGACCAGAAGATTCCATGGGGTTTGGGCATTGGTAGTCACAACGCACTCGTCCCAGTGAGCCGGAATGGCAATAAGTTGGAGAGTGAGTGGGATTAGGAAGGGTAGACTTTCCCCAGCTTAGCTGACCAAGGGCAGCAAGGAATTCGCTGTCCCCTCTATCGCCTTTCAAATCAACAGGCTCTGCACAGCATTATCTAAAGAATAAGGGTCAAAAATTTTATGTGAAACTCAATCTGAGTCAGACACCTGTCTGGGATTTTCTAACATCTCCCGTTATTCCTAAATGGAAAAGAGTTTTAGAACCTTACCAAAGATGTTATGGCCTCAATGCAAGCAATCTCCAGCACAAGAAAAACCCTGCTTTGAATGGGATGGGTGTGAAAGGGCTCCAATGAGAAGAATCTCCCTTCACATGCAAGCAGTAACGGGGTCAGTGTCTTGGCTGCCCACCTAAGCAGGCGTTGGCGGTTTGGTTCAGGTGCACGCAGTTCTCCCACCAGCAGAGGCCTCAGGTGTGACTCCCTTGGAGCATAGGCTTGACTTTTAGAAGGAGTGAATTGGCTCAATGACTTCTAAAACCCATCAAACCTCCCAGGTCCTCTGGACTTTGATTCTGTCTTCAAAGCTTCTTTTTGTTCTCCCTTCCCCATACTTCCCATGCTTTGCCTCCTACACGCATAGCTTCTGTGGTTTCCAGGCCCGTAGTACCCTGCTAGGAAAGAGCCCCCTCTATGCCTGACCTGGTTGGAGATGGTGTTAGGGAAATAAGAAATCAAACACTGAGAATAGAGGGACTCTTCTCTGAGCTGACTTTCCCCTTGACTTTTCACCTCCCTTTGCTGTCAGGTTGCTCAACCTCATGCTTCTCTTGGCCCAAATGGGATTTGTTCAAATGGATATCTGAAAGCCTGAAAAATGACGAACAGCTTCTGCATGGAGAAGGTTAAAGGCCCAAAGCAGCCAGGGTAAAGTCACTAAGGCGTTTAGGCTCCCTGCCATTGGTAAGAATATTCATTCATTTACCTAAATGACTGTCCATTCAATAATTACGTGCTGAGTGCCTACTGTGTGCTGTGTTGACTACACTTACCTAGTGGCCTAAGACACAAGGCGTAAAACAGTGAACACAATTAACATGGACTCTGCCCCAGTGGAGATGATAGTCCAAAGAGGGAGAAAAGCATATTGAAAAAAAAATTACACAATAAATGCATAACTACATGTGATAAGTAAAGACAAGTAAAAGTAGCTATGAGAAGTTTTAATAGTGGGTCTAGAGTTAGACCAGGATATCAAGGGAAGGCTCCTCTGAAGATGTGGTATCTGGACTGTTGGAAGGATAAGCAGGACTTAGCCAAGGCAAGAGAATGGAGAAGAGCCTGTGGCCAGTTAGAGCAGCCCCACTCACCTGAGCCGGAGGAGGGCAATGTGGCTAGAAAATTGGGAGGAGGGGGAGGCAGGGCTGGCCATGCAACACCTGGCGAACCAAGAGATTACAAGGTTATGAAAGCAAAGAGTTTGAAGAAGGGTGTGGTTTTGCAGCATCCAATGTGCAGAGAGTCCATTTTAGTTAAGGACTAAGAAGTACCCACTGGCTCACTGGGGGCTGTTGGTCACCTTAGGCGTGTGGCCACAGGAGACCGACTGGACTGGACTGGACTGATGGGGAAATGGGAGGAGGTTTTGTGGAACCGCAGCTGTGCTGAGACACTAGGCTGTGATCAGAAGTCAGGAAGCTAAGGTAGAAATTGGAAGGAAATGTGCAATAAAAGGAAGGTTTTGCTTTGTTTATTGTTTGCTTTTCAGATGAGAGGTATTAAATGTTTTAGTAAAGACTGGAATGATCTCAGAAAGAAAAAGGTTAAGATACAAGAGACCAAGAGAGTGAGGTCTCAGGTGAGGAGTGTAGATTGGGCAAGAAGCGGTGTTTCCTTCATTCTAACAGGGTAGGAAGGTGGTCTTAGGGATTTGGTGGCCGATAAATGGGAGCATTCACGTCAGCTGCCATCTATGAGGCAAAGTCTTCCTGGGCGATGGGATGGGTGGAGGGAAGCAAGAAGGCTGTAGAGAGAAAAAGGCACCACAAGCCCACTGCAGAGGGCAGGAGCGCACCTGCCCTGAGACAACCTGGGGGCGTGGCCTGGTGCCTCACCCCTGCTGGCAGGGTGTTCTTTTCTGCTCACCCCCTACCCTATTGATCCCATACATTCCTACAAGTATGTAAGAAGTGTATTTTGAATTTGTTTCCTGTAGTTTTCCAATGCCAAACCACACCCTCCTATAATTTTCTATAAACACTGAATATTCGGACATGACAGCAGTGCATTTTGCTCTGGTAATTTTTCCTGCCTATTTTATTTTTAATTCTGTGATCCTTCCCTCCGTGTTCTTTCTTTTACCCTTTGGGTTGCTTGTACCCTTTGGCCTTCTAATTTGAAAAGCACATGACTTTGTGCTTATCTTTTCTGGTGGGTTTTTTTGTGTGTGACTACATGTCACAATTCAGTCGGCTTTTCATTTCATTTTTTACAGAACACGTCATGAAGTTGGAATCTTTCACATCAGCCCTTTTGCATGCAGGTGGTCAGAGTTTTTCTGTCCCTCTGCAGTCAGGCAACATTTGTGGCAATAACTAGAATGTCTGCTAGATCTCTCCTTCTTTTCTGTCTTCCCATCCTGTTATACACCTGGCACTCACCATTCCCTGATGCTTTGGCCTCTAGGCTTTGTGTTCTGTTGTTTCTGTGTGTGTTCCATGCTTACACCCTCCATATCCATGCCTCTTTGCTCCAGACACCCACAGTCTTCATGCTTTTTCCATTGACAGTCTAAAGCGGAGGAGCTCCCATGGAGATACAAGTCCTCTTGTTTGGGGTTCCTAAGTCTATACCAAGTAGCCGTAGCGATAAGGAAGGATGAGGAAGGAAGCTCTCGCATTTGGTGTACTTTGTTATCTTGCATTCATCCTTATCCTGCTATAGGGGTGGCTAGTCCTGGTTTAAAGACAGATGAATGAATCCCGGAGAGACTTCTTGAGAAGTATTTCAGAGTCAGGACTGCAACCATCTTTCTTCCCCGCTTAAAGCTCGAAGTGGTTGGAGGTTATCACTGTGCGTCATTTGGATGCTTGTGACGTAGCTGTTCCCGTTAAGGGTGTGGGCCTTGACTTGCTTTAGATACTGAAGTACTTCGGATGGGAGGGTGGCTCTTCCTGCGATCCGGCGTCCCTAGTCCGTGAGTCCAGACTGGAGGCACCTTCACCACTAGGTGGGGGTGTAGCAGCATCACAGATGAAAGAGACCCCATGCGGATGAGCAGTAGACCTACTGACCAGCCTTCTAGAGAGCGAGGGCATGCCAACCTTTTTTTCCCCCCCTTTCAGTACTGTATTGAAGTGCCATCCAGTAACATAAAATTAACCATTTCAAATACAGTGGCATTTCATACATTCACCATGTTGTCCAACCACCACCTCTATGTACTTACAAGACATTTCTCTCACTCCAAAGTAAGATCCCTAACCATTCACCAGATTCTTCCCATTCCCCTCTCTCTGCACCCCTGGCAAGAGTCAATCTGCATTCTGTCGCTAGGGATTAACCTATCCTGGGTATTTCATATACATCGAATCATATGATATGCAACCGTTGATGACTGGCTCCTTTCGCTTAGCATGATGTTTTCAAGCTTTGTCCATGTGGCATGGATCAGTAAGTCATTCCTTCCTCTGGCTGAACATCCCACTGGGGCTCTACCACAGCTTTTTTATCCATTCATCTGTCAGTGGACATTTGGGCTTTTCCCACCTTTTGATCACAGTGAACAGTGCTTCTATGAACATGGATGTACATATATTCCTTTGAGTCCTTGTTTCCAATTTTTTAGGGTATATACCAAGAGGGGAATTGTGGGGTCCTGTGGTGATTCTATGTTTAACTGTTTGAGAAACTTCCAAAATTTTCCATAGTGGCTAAACCATTTTACATTCCCACCAGCAACATACAAGATTTTCAAAATTTCTGAGCATGACTCACAATAAGAAGTATATTTTACATCAGAACCCAGCATTCACATAAGTGTATATAGTCTTACAATAAATACATATATATCATGTATATATATATAAAACATATATATATATACACAACACAAGTTTTATGAAACCATGCTCACCCCTGTTACTATAGATTGCACTCTAAGGTGTTCCTTCCTGTTCTAATATATTAGAAAAATAGGCTGGTTTTGAACCACCAATAAGTTCCACACCTCAAAGCAAAGTGAAATCTTAAAAATTAAATTAGCTGTGAAGATCAGAGTACTATTTTAAGTGTATAGAATGATATAACCTATCTCCTTTCCATTTGGATTGTCGAAGAATTTAAGGTATCATTCATCAACTTATCAATACATGTAAGTTTCAGGGAGGGGAGATTATTGAACCTGTGAGGATGACATTTTACATATTCTCCAACATGGACAATTTAGATCACACACAAACGTGAGTTACATTGCATGTACTTGTTAGAGTGGGAGGATTGTAATTAGCTGGGGTTCTACAGTCCAGCAACAAATTATTTGGTAAGTATGGTATCTGGGCTTCTGTAGCTTTGGAAAAGCCTGTGATACATGTTATCATTTTTTGAACACCCCCATTGAGTAGAGTAAGATACTGAAGAGCATGGTGGGGATGACGGGAAGACCAAGGGATAGAAGAGGAAGAGAGAAAGTAGAATCAAGAGAAGGGTTGGGGGGAAGCATGAGAAGCTTCTCCAATGTGTAGCAATTATTTATGACCATCTTCAAGAATCACCTGAAACTGAGCTCTCCTGGAAGGAGTGGTGTGTGGGAGGAGTAGAGACTAGTGGTGAGAACACATGCTCTCAAGCAGATCCACGGGTTGGATTGTGGGGATCCAAGAGCTAAGATGGGAAAAAATTACATTTTGCTTCTCATTAACTTCTGACTGAAATTTACCATTTTCTTCAAGTACTAATACAGGCAACAAAAATAATATTAGCAGCATCTTTGACTTCACTACCAACTGAAGTCAGATCTTTTCATCAGACTGTGGTTGCTTTAGGTGGATTGCAATGGCGTTTGTTTATTATTTTATTGAAAAATTATTATAATTATTAGGCTTACCTCCGGGTTATGTTCTTTAATGTGTTGTTAAAGAAACATGTATCTATAATACCACAGTTTTGTGGTTTTTAAGTAATTTGATAACTGTATTTCAAAATAGCCTGTTTCTATTGTAATCTCATGCATTTTGTTTCATTCACCTTCTGAGAAGGAGCCCATTGGCTTTGCCGGACTGCCAGAAGGGTCCAAAAATAGTTAAGAACCTACTAGAGCTGTACTGTGCAATAAAGGACCCATTAGCCACATGTGGCTATTGCTCCCCTGGAATGTGGCTGTCCAAATGGAAATGTGCTGTAAAACAGTACACCAGACTTCGAATATTTAGTGCAAAAAAAAAAATACTAAGTGTTCCACTAATAATTTTATATATATTATATGTTGAAATGATATTTGGGGTATATTAGTTTAAATAAAATATACTTAATCTCACCTGTTTTGTTATTATAAATGTACATACTAGAAACGTACTGCATATGTGGCTTGTGTTTTATTTCTGTTGGACATGAGTGGCCTAGCATCAGATCTGAGTTCTAATCCTGGCTTTATCATTTAGCCAGCCATTAGCTTCAGTATTGTTGCTATCATTACTCTGCCATGTCCTAACTGTCAGGTCCCCATAACTTTCAATGTCCTCATCTGTATGAGTAGATATAAAACCAAAGGAGAAAGTATTGCTATGTTTATTCCAGATTTAGCCTTCTTGCAAATACATTTCTTATTATCCCAAAATCTTATCCAACAGTTCAAAAGAAGGTCCACATTCATGTCCCTTTTCCTTACTTTTCTGCTGCCCGTTGTTTTAATGAACATAAAATTTAAATTACATATGTGGAAGTAATATCTAAAGTTGAGGATATAAGAATTTATGGATAGTATTTTTTTTTTAAATTATGAAGGATAAGAAAAAAATTCCCTCCAAGAGCAAAGAAGATGGAAAATAAATCTTGAGGTAGGGTGGAGTAGTAGGCAGACTGCAGTTGCCACCCATCCTGTATTTATCCAGAGACCTAAGTGGCATTTGGTAAGGCGCAAGCAAACCACCAGCACATTCCTGGAGTTTACAAATGGCCACTTAAATAGCAGGACAACCCTGGTATGTCCCTAATCCAAAAGCTAAAGCCCACAATAGCTGGAAGGTGATGATGTGTTTCTTGAAGAGGGAAGAGCTGACAGGACCTCCTGCCCTTTTGTGTGATCCTTACACTTCTGGAGCCCTGAGCATCCTAACGCGGGCACCCTGGGGATACAAAGCCCTTTCATCTACAGAATCTCCTTTGAGATCCTGAAACAACCTTCTGTAGCTGGCAGATGGTACAGTATCACCTGTACCCTACAAAGGAGAAGGGATTAGCTTGCACACAAGAGTCGATCACTGAGGCCAGGACCTGGTGGAGTGAGGGCTGACACAAGCTTGGGTCTCTCCACAACCGACACGGTGGGAATGGGAATCCTGACCCTCCCCCTCTATTTCCCTGGGCTGCTCAAAGTGACCTCACCCACCCTGACCATCTGCAAAGATCATTATTCTTTCTCTGGCTCCTTAGCTGAGCTGTGCAGTTGGAACTGCTCTCCCCACTAGCCTGTTAAACTGTTCCCTCCCATCATTCAGACAGTTTCTAGCAGCCCCACCCTCCTACACAAAGCTCTGCCTGTCTGGTCAAAATAGGGTGGTGATTTCCCCACCCTTTCTAAAAACATGCCTGGCAAGACTTTCTCTATTCTCCAGAATTTACTTGGGCCTTCAGAGTGACATTTTCTACCACGTCGAGCTGTGCTTATGGGTGGAGAAGGTGATGCGCGTGTTTCCACGTCACTGTTGCCGGGCTCCTCTAAGGGCAGGATCAGAGGGTCTGAACTACACAGCTCTGTGGACAGATGGTCACTGTGAAGGTTAAATCACTGATGCTCAGTGAGGTAGACACTTTTTTTTTTTTTTTAAAGCGTTCGTTTCACCTGAAGCGCTGTTCTATGGATCTGTAATTCCTTAGCTCAACTCTTCAATCTCAGGGACAATGAGCTGGTTTTCAGCTATGGTGTACTCCTGGTTTCCACAACTTGGCCAGTTGTAGACTCTGCGTCCGTTTTCCTCTAAACCAAATGAAGCACTTTGATATTACCTTATTACCTTCACAGAAGACAACTCAATCATTTTCACATTGACTTATCTTTTTCTACTTCCCGATTATTTTTTTGGTCCTGTGTCAGCTGCTTCTGCTTGTCAGCGAACGTGTTCATTATAGGGGATGCTTTTGATACTAGCTTTATCAGAACAGAATTGAGAAGGTAAATCTGTTGCCAAAAGATTTAAATAACATATGCCAAAGACTGACACCAAATAATTTATTACGCGGCGTTCTTTCCCTGTGCTGGGGCCCCTCCCAATACTATGGAAAATCAAAGCCTGGCCTGCCCTAGGAGATGAACCCATCTGGTGATAAGTAGCAGCTTTCCTCATTTAGTAGAAAGTAACTTGTCCAAGGTCATCGTGTCAGGGTCAGAGTAAGGAGCAGAATAAAGAGTTTCTTGACTCCCAGTCTATCAGACTTTGTTGGTGGATAACTGCAAACGTGATGATCACACCTAGAAGAAAGAGAAAAGTGGTTGGTATGTGTAAAGTTTAAGTAGCAAGGATATAAAAAAATTAATCAAAATTTCCAATTTTTCCCAATTGCATTGACTTTAAAATTCTAGATTTCAATAACTATATACATTAAATCGTACCTTTGAGGAAAAGTTGACCTGCCTCTTATGACTTAAAATCTAATATTTACTTTTGTGTATGAAATTGGGAACATTAGTGGGAATATTAGTTCTAGCCCTAAAATTAGGTACTTGAGTTTTAATCATTTAATAACAGGAATGTCTTACCATAGCCAAAACACTTAAATGCAACTATGAGAATGCATCTTTTTTTGTCTGTTAAATTATCATTTTTACAAGGGAAAACTATTTTCTTAGTTCTCCTTTAAATGGCAACCAATGTTTGGGAAGAGTGGTGATTAATATAATTTTTTTTATCTTAAGTATTATTAATCTGTGCATTTTTGGTAAATAGCGACGTGCAAAGCAAATGCCATATTTTTACTTCTTCAGAAAGGAAGTAATATTTTATAATCATGTAGTAATTGGCTCCTATTGCAGCTCATGATGTTGGACCGTTTGTATCTCAGTGTAAATTGTTTCTCTGGTTGCTGGTGGTATTTGAAAATAAGGTTGTACAGTTATCAGCATTGTTGTGTGCTTTCACAATAAAAGGCAGCGGAAGAAACCTGTATTTTCTCTTTACATACAGTCTATAAATGCAGATTAACTACTGCTGTGTCTTGCAGAAATTGAGATCAAATCTTTATATTTGTACGTACAAAATATGTATGAACTACATCTCCTGGTTTAGCTCGAGCTTAATATCCAAATATGCAGGCACTACCTCGAGTGGTCAATGAGAAGAGCAAATTAGGTATATATTGAGCCTATACGAAGCTCACCAGAACCTCTACTTGGCTTTACCCTGGGCACCGAAAATTGGAAGCACTTAAATATTAAATAATACTTCTTTGTACGTGCACAAATTCAGGCATTCTTTACTTCTGCAAAACTTTGGCCTTACCCTGGAGGCCAGTGGGAGAGGGGGTGTGGGCATGGTGGGGGCTGGAGATGGGAGCCCTCTGTGATGAGCAGAGTCTCTCTCTCTCCCCCCCACGCCCCCCTTCCGTTACGTGACTTTGGAGTTAAGGGGGCATTTTGTGCTGTGTATTCTGAGTTCATTGCGAGCTCTAGATGTGCTACATAACAGTTGTCATCTGGCTGTGCGCTCATTTAATCCTCATAACAGACCTGTGAGATAAATACTATTTTACAGATAAGGAAACTGAGGCTGGGAGATGTTCAGGGGCCAAGCAACAGAGCTCCTATGTGGGAGAGCAGGGCCTTGGCTCTGGCATACTATAGTTTACCCCTTCTGATTAATATCTGTGGAATATTTGCTCTGGAAGTCACCACTCAAGAGCAAATATTGGGAACATTAGTGGGAAGTGTTGGGAGAGAGGCCCAATTTTCATTTCACCAGTTATGAAGATGCTGGGGGTAGAGACCTGAGTTAACAGACACCTGAGTCCCAATCCATTCTAATGATGTGTCGGCGCCACCTTTTGAGACGTGCCTTACACATGTCCAGCAGATGTGGCCCTTTGCTCGCGTGTGTCCGTACAGGTCCTCTGAAATACAGCCTAGCAGTGTCTCAACCTCAAGCGCTTGATTAATGTGAATTCCCCACCTTCCGCTAGACTTGTAACACACCCTGGGTGACTGTGGGCTTATGGAGGGGGCCTTCCCCGTGCAGAGCAGTGAGGGGGCTGGACTTCAAGCTTGACCATACTCCCTGCTGCCATCAGATGCCTTTCCCTGCTCAAATCCTTCAAGGGCTTCCCATGAGCTAAACTGACGTTCGGTTCCTTTGTCAGGGCTCACGGTCCCTTATAAAACTCCTTGGCAGAGGAGGTGAGTGGGGAAGAAAAATGGGTTCTGCTGCTAATTTTTAATGAAAACCACTTTAAGAGATAGGATTTTCCTTGTTTACGTCTGACTTTGCAACAACACGCTGCACTTTAATGAGGTTCTGGGGCGTTCAGAACATTTAAATGTGTTTCAGTTCCTTTGGGGAAAAAAAAAGAGTATTTGTACTGAATAGCAATGGAGTAAGCATTTTCAAAATTTGCAGGATCTATTTTTGTGAAGATTTGTGTGTGTGGGTTGGGTTTTTTAAGGAATGATTATTGAGTTTTCTGTTTACGAAATGAACGTGATGTGGCATCACTTCATATTTTTTTTCTCTGCTGTGTTTTTAGCACAAGACAGATCAGCCCCAAATTATGCATGTAAAATCTATCAAAAATTTTTTGATTGATATTGAAGCTTTCTTTATCTCTAAAGGACCTCATCCTGCATAAAGAGAAACAAAGCCTTCTCCACATTTGTCACCATTGATCTCAGGTGATGCTTAATTTGACTTGGAACCATCCTTATTAAGCAACAATAGATAATTGTAGGAATAGGATATATTTAATGCTTTTTTGGAATTTTAAACTGAACAAAAATTGATAAAGCTATTTTTTCTTACAGTAAGTGATTTTCCTTTGTTTCCTCAGGATGCTAGGAAAACATTTCTCTTCTGCCTAAAACATTCTATGCATGAATGTACATGTCACTCTGACAATAATTACACATGTGTGCCCACGTGCCTCCATCCACAGGGAACGGGGGCGGGCTCCAACCCTAACCCAATCAACTCAATCAGACTCTTTAAAAACCATTATGAGATGGCTCTTGATGTTGGCAAGCATCCAGATTGTTTGCCTAGCTTTGTTGTCACATTTTTTTGAACACCACACATTTTAGTCTCAAAAAAAAATTGTCAGAAATGCTAGGAAAGAAAAATTAAATATGAATTAAAACACAAACTGATTGCCCGTGGAAAAAAATGTGCAATAGAAGTGCAATGGATAGCGGTAGGCATGCGTGACACGTCTGTTCATTCAGTGACTCACTGTGTGTTTTTTGCGTGAGAACTTAGTGTGTGCTGGGGGCTGTGGCAGATACGCAATTGAGAGACACATGGCTCTTCTGGAGGGAGAGAATAGAGAGTAGGAACTCAGGCAGGATGGCTAAATGCCACCGATTGTAATATACAATCCATGCACCTTTTACCGCCTCATCCCACCTTGCCACTCAGCAGGCTGGGACACAGGTGACCAGTCGGCCTCTGCCTTCTTGAAATGCTCTTAGGGTTTTCTTAGGGTTCCTACCACACCTCCCCAGGCTACCGCCAGTCCGTTCGCTATATGGGTCACAATCAAGCACCCCTTCCTGTGGATTGAGTACAGGGCAGATGTGTGGCACACACTAGGGTGGACACAGCTCATTTCCACCCCTTTACAGCTTGTAGAGTTCAGACGAGCTTGCCACCCTCGCTTGCCTCACCCCTACCCCGGGTCCGGCATCCTTATGCAGACCACAACTTGTACAGTGAATCGAATTACTGTGAAAAATAACAGCATTCTTCTCTAGGTTCCTTTGGGGTGGGGCAAAGCCCCAGGGAACAATCCTTCCCCAGGCTAGAGCCCAAGGGGAAAGGCAGTAAGCAGTCCTGGAGAGCCAATGGGGCCTGAAGCACTCCCATTATGTCGTAATAACAACGGTCTTAGCATCTCTTCCTGAATTTTGGATAAGAAGTGATGATTCTTGCCTTGTTTGTGATTAAATAAGTAAGTAAAAATAAAGAGAATAAAGGGCTCCAGTTCTAATATTTGCTAGACCTAAATTTTGCCAGCTCTATGACCTTGACCTTATTCTCTGCTTCTTTAAGCCTCTATTTTCTCATCTATGAAATGGGGCTATTAATAGAACTTCCTAGGTTGGGGGTGAAGATTAAATATGATAAAATCGGTATTTTTAAACACAGTATTAGTGTTGAATAAATGTAGATGGTGCTACTAATTATGATGTCTCAGGTCACTTTCTGGCTTTTTTTTCCCCCTACTCTTGGATACCACTTCCTGAGAACTTTCAGCTTTCCTGTATTACTCCTACTTTTCTCTGAGCCTCCAAAATCTATGCCTAATCCCTTGCTTAAAGATTCATTATACGGTCTCCTAAGATTATTAAGGAAAGTTCCCTTGTTCCTCTTAACTGACATCTGAAGTCTCATAACAAGCTGGGGACAGATTCAGATTGTATTTTGTATTTTAGGTCCCTCTGTCCAGGTGCCTGTTCTGACTACATTTTTTTTTTTTTTTTTTTAATGAGCGTTCCCCACCCCCGCCAGAGAGGAGACAAAAGGATACATGTTTTATCCCAGCTTGCAGCAGGTGTCATTCTATTTGATTTGTAGGCCTTTCAACAAAACAAAAGGCCTTTTCTGTTCTTTTACAATATATGCTCTCTTTAAAGGTACTCAAATGGGGGGGGGAAGCACACACAAGCAAGATTTCAGGTTCTAACGGACAGAAACTGGGCTCTTAGTTACTGATTCGCTCTTCACAGGGAAAATGAGATGCCATTAAAAACATTCTTTTCTCAATAGCATTTAAAATTTTATGATTGTTTCCTCTTGAAATCTATATGAGTGGCATTCTCAGCCAATTAGTATGTTTATAGTAGGATTGAAAACTTTGAAAAGCCAGTTAAGATCTTTTTTATAAGGTGGACCGAGAGAATCTCTGTATGCCTGAGCAACGATATATAATAGCGTGCTTGCTTATTGCAGCTGTTTGAAACATCTCCAACTTGCTAGCCCCAAATTGTTACCATTGGTGTGCTAAAGTGATATACCTTCAGCGGTCCAAACATGTGCTTAACTTCCACAGTTCGATTCTGGCGTCCCTACAGTTGCATGGTCAATATCAGTATCGCCAAAGCCTAATTGTTCACTATATGCAAGACACTATGCTGAGCACTTTTTTCATAATGTCATCTAACCTTTCCAAAAACTGAATGAGGTTGTCACCACTATTATCCCCATTTCCCAGGTGAGGAAACTGAGGCTTAGTGAGATTAATAGCTTGCCCCAGTTCTCCTAGCTAGTAGGTCTGGAGCCAGGTAGGAATTTGGGGCCTGTCTTGAGAGACTTTGTGCCCATTAACCTCAAGGCACCGGACAGCCTCCCTGTTCATTCACCGCCATGCAGAGGCCTCAGAAAGGTGGGTGTGGATATTAGGGTTTTTTTTCGAATGTGATCGCTGTTTTGAGGTAAAACCTTTGGGTCCTGTTTCACTTGGAATCCATACATTCAAAGAACAGGTGACAAAACAAAATTAGCTTATCAACTCTAGTATGTGTGTAAATAAAAAAGAAGTCCAGGGGTGCCTGGGTGGCTCGGTGGGTTGGGCGTCTGCCTTCCGCTCAGGTCATAATCCCAGGGTCCTGGGATCAAGCCCCTCGTCCGGCTCCCTGTTCGGTGGGGAGCCTGCTTCTCCCTCTCCTACCCACTTGTGCTCTCTCTTGCTATCTGTCTCTCTCTGTCAAATAAATAAAATCTTTAAAAAAAAAAAAAAGGAGTCCATCTGATAAGTGACTTCACAGGAATGAAACACTGAGTGGAGCTGGAGATCTTAGTGGTTCAGGGCTTGCCTTTTGTGTAAGTGTGAGGGGCTTGAACAGCTTATGTTGATGGTGTCTTGGGGCATTTCAGGACATAGTACTGGCTCTCTGTAGTGCTTTTTAAAAAATTCTTCGTCTTAAAACTATATTGCACTGTTCCATTTCTTAAAAGAACTGTTAGTCTAAAAAGTCCTACTTGTGTGTTGATTTGAAGGGAGTTGCCCAACATTTTTTACGTTCAATAATTATTAATATGGCTTTATTCATTCCTTAGGAAAATATTAATCAGAAATGTACTGGAAAAGGAGAAGTATTCCGTGGTTTGTGAGACGGTTGGCCCAATCCCACCTACGGAAAGGCAGCCTGTCAAAATTAAAATAGTCTTATTTAATCCCCTATTCAAGCTATATGATAACATGAAATACAGATAACTGAAATCAGGACACCTGATAGCAAGATTTCATGAACTAAAAACCATTGTACGGCAAGGAATATAATGCCTTTGCTTCTTATTCTCTTAATACAAATAAATAAGCTTCTGTGGGCTCGGTGATTCTTAGAAATGATCGGTTTGAGAACCAGATCTGTTGTGGAGGCTGACATTCTGTAAACAAGCCGACTGAACATCCCCTTCAGATGCACACGTTTCGGGGTGGGGTGCGTCTCAAACCGCCAAGCCTTTCTGGGAGGGGGAAGCACAAAGTGCAGTTGCCAGTGTGCCCGGGAAAGAAGGGGAAGAAAAAACCTCCGCTTTCCTGCTGCAACAAGGCTGACAGATGGGGCTTTTAAAAAACGTCACTGCAACCAGATCTAGGGGTGCAGCTTTGCCTGCTGCGGCGCGATGCAGTTGTGTATATTTCAGGGACAGACACCAGGGGAAGTAGCAGCCACTGCTCCCGCCGGCTGCTCCCTGGAAGCATTTCCGAAGAGCGACGAGCTATAGGAGCTGGGAAATTCCTCCTTCTTCCTCCTCCTCCGGCTGAGTCCGGGGCTGAGTGGTGGCTCAGGTTGAGCCCGTGGGCAGGGGCAGGGGCAGGGGGCGGCGCTCCCAGCCCATCCCTCAGCCCTGCGGAGAGCTGTGTGGGCTGAGCTGTCTGCACTGTGTCAGGGAGGCCAGCCGAGAAGCCCTCCCTCCCAGGGGAAAACGGATCGCTGTTCAGGTGGGGACTTCCTCGGGAGCGTACCTGGCTGGAGCCGAGCATGTGGGCGGCCGGCAGCGGGCGGCTCTGGTTATGGCAGCCCAGAAATGAAAGCAGCGGCCGCCGCCGCCTCTGAGGGCTGCAGGCAGATCAGCACCCAGCAAATAAGAAGCAAGTCCTGAACCCCGAGGAGGAGGAGGAGGAGGAGGAGGAGCGGTCGAGCATCTCTCGCCCGCTCCTCGGTGTCCTTTAAATGAGGACTCCGTGCCCGTGCCGGAGGTAGATCTGCAGAGCCTTCCTCTCCGCCGCTGCCCCCCGCTTACATCACTAACCTGTGACAGGCACATCTCCACGCCCGGTACCTGCTCCGCCAGCGGCTCCCAGTCCAGTCCCGGGAGCCTGGTTGCATACCGCCGACATGGCCAGCCAGCAGGATTCCGGCTTCTTTGAGATCAGTATCAAATATTTACTGAAATCCTGGAGTAATAGTGAGTAATAGAAAATACCATTTTTGTGTGTTTGTTTGCTGGATGTTGCGTCAGGTTCGAGAAATCAAATCTCAACTGGAGGCATAAGCCTGTGAGCCAAGGAAGTTTTTTTGGTTCGGTCTGCTGTGAAAATCAAAATGTCAGAGACCGAACTAGCTTTCCTTAAGTGCAGAGGCTGCAGGGGAATCACAGTAGATTTTGTCTGATTCAATTTGCAAGTGAGATGGCCCTTCAGACTCGGGCAGGGCACAGGAGGGGGCATTCGAATGCTGCATTTTCTGCCTTAATGTTTATTTGATCAGGCTTTATCTAAGTATTTGGTGAAGTGTGGTTTAATCGAAGGGGTGTGGCAGGGTTTCACAGTACTTCATAATTGTTTTATTAGGGTATTGTCTGGAGGAAAAAAAGTACTTAATAGTCCAAAACCTAAGACTCATCTCTTTTGTATATAGAGGCATTTGCAGATTTATTTCTCTCTCCCTTGTCCGTGTGGATGATGTTCAGAATGTTATTTAATATTTGGATTTGTAAAAATCCTCATGTGTTATAGTGTAAACCGACAACATGCTTTCCTGAAATATAAACAAGTAAGGTTCTGACCCTGATCGTTTATTAGGATATCAGAATGTTATGGCTTCTGAAGTTCCATTGCTGACCTACTTAAAGATTTTAGCAATACCATATTTCCAAAAGACAACCTCTGAGGCATCATGGATCTGGAATCAAATTAAAATGAGGCCTTCAGGTGATCAGTGATGCCTTGTGTTTTCTGAATAGTTTAAAAACAAAGTCTTCTCTATTTTCTCCAACAGCCTTTGTGCTCTGGATAAAAGACCGGCAGGTATTACAGATCCTTAATTGTTTGAAATTTAAAACAATTTTTCCAAGAAAAATTCTGATGCCTTATTACATGCATGCTAATTAACCTACCTGTGCTCAAAGAGCTGGCGATTAATTATCTCCTACCCAGATGACCTGTGGCCAAGATTGTTCTTATGTAAACAGAACCTGGGCAGGAGAAGCTATGCCATAATTGCTGTAAGAAAAGAGCCAAAGTACCTTCAGCCTTAAGGTATTCAGGGATATGCATCTCTCAATGATATCCAAAGAAACCATTTTTTTCCCAGGTCATTTTGCACCACTGTATACACAATGGGGCTTGTCTGAGGCTGTTTTTCTACAAGTGGGAAGCCATTTGGGAGTCATACTGTCACCTAAATAGCATTCCTTTATTTGTTGTAGTCTAATTCACTTATCTTGGATCCATTATTCGTGTGATACTTCACACTCAAGGATGAATCTTCCTTTGTCTATCCACCCTTTGATTAATGAAAAGGATTTGACACACAGGGTTCTTAATGGAGCAGCTTTCCAATAACTGGAAAGACTTACTGTGAGTTTGACATCGGTATGTGGTTTTGAATCATCATTTTCAGTACACCAAGGCCAGATGATTTTCTCCTATCAATTTTTGTCATTGTCTCATTAGGTAGAAAATTATGTGTGACAATACTGAGGCCAGTGGGATTTCTTTTAAAATCTTTCTCCCCTTGTCAATTTTCAAATTACTCTAGACAAAGTGTATATTCTCTCCACCTTTCCTAATGCACCCCCCACACACACACACACACTCGCTCTCTCACATCAGGAAATTGTTCAAAATGACTGTTCATATCTACTTGGAGAGTATCCGGGACACAATTTTGAATTGTTTAATTCATTCAGCAAATATTTATTCTACAGCTATTATGCTAGGTTGGGGGGCTGCAGAGGTGAATGAGACACTGTACCTGCCCTCTCTCTTAATTTCTTCATTACAGAAGCGTGAACTCGGTGATTCTCTTTAGCGTTCCTTTGGAAGTCAGAGTGCTTTTCAGTCCTTTCTTGACAGAGGAAGAGGAAATACACTTTATGCTTAGTCTTCTTTAAGCTTGTTGCAGCACTGACCTGCTTATAACTAGCTTTGCTCTCGGATTTACATATTTTCAGTAGCAAAGAGAGTTTACATATTTTCAGTAGCAAAGAGAGAAAGGAGTTTGTCTGTCCATAGAAAACAGTAGCCTGAGGGCTTTGACCTACTCAGTGGAACCGGCTGAGAGGCTGCACCACCAAGGGAGCAGCTCATCCTGGGCCAGCAGCAGGTTTGAGAGGCCAGGATGCCCGCCCACATAACCCGAGTGGGGAACCAGGCTCCTAATTACACAGTGGTGCTTATTTATTAAAGTACAACAATGAAAAAGCAATAAAGCCATGTAACTGGCTGACTGCTTTGCAAGGTGGTAGTGAGAGGAGAGGTGATTCCATGAGCATGTCCGTTAAGGTTTCCATTCATTTTTTTTTTTTTTAAGGGCACATTGTGGGGGAAACGTAATTTCATGTATATCTGTCTCCTCTGAAGAATTAACAAGTCAATTAAATCAGTCATTGCCTGGTGAGATGTTTTAGCTTTTATTCACTGTTCATTGCGACACTCTTCTTCATTGGCATGCCCACTCTGTCAGGCTGCCCTTTCATTTTAATGGAGTTGGGAATTAAAATGGCCTTGATGTCTGGAAATAAAATGTTCTTTGTAGACCTCACTGCGGAGGCTTTCCTTAGCCCCTTGGATCCCCCCCCCATTAAGTCCTGAGGCTTCTTCCCCAGTCATATCCAGACCTTTCCAAGGCCAGTCAGTGATTCTCACAGCTGCTCCCCTTGGTGTTCACTGCCACAGCCTCCACGGGCCTTTCTCAGTTTAACCTGGCATGCCCCAGTGGTCTCCCGAAGGTCCCCCTGATGCGGAGGGGGCTTCTGGAGAGGCTTCTGCCAGCATTTCAGAGACCCCGCCACAGCTCCCTCTTGCCCCTGAGCCTGTGATGGCCATTCAGGACCCTCTTTGAGCTCCTCATCCAGGCTCTCTCTCCAGTTGTTCATCTGCTCCAACTAAACGTAATCTGCTCACCCCTCGTCTGCTCTCGCTGTATGCACAGGGGCCCCCTAATCTGGCACGCCCTCGGCTAGAACACACAAGTTGCAGGACCAGATAAGCTTGGTTCAGGTCTCTATCGCCTGCACCCGTGTGGCCTTCGACAGTTAATTAACTCCTCTCTGCTTCATTTTTCTCATCTGTAAAATGGCAGCAAGAAGAATGGATACTTCACAGGAGTAAATGAGGTATTTAAGAATTAAGGCACTTAGAACAATATCTAGCACGTTGTAAATACTCAATAAATGTTAAAATAACATGAAGGTATTCCAATGCTCCCCTCCCTTCTAAACCCACTTAAAATCCATCAGACCCCTTCCCCCCTTGGATTGACATCATTTGTGGATTATTCTATGAGTAGTCAACACTTGCTACACCCCTAGAGAACTGTGTGAGTACACCAAAATAGTTGCTTCCTTTGAGCCATTTCTTTTCTAGATTTACTTTTTAATATAACCCCCTTTTCTACCTCAACTACTTGAGAATATTTCCACCTCCCCTAAGTAAATACCCCCCAGCAGTACAGGAGATGGCCTGGCAACTTCTTCAGTGGTAGGAAGTCCTCTTAGCCTTTCAGGTTTGCAACAAAGTTTAGAGCAGATCATTCCAAGCTATTTCAGAGGAAAGGAAGGCCCACTTTTTATTGATGTATAGAGCGAGCGTGTGGGCTCTCCCACCCATCTGAAACCTCTCCCTGGCATTCCTGTGTTTCTGTCTACTGGTTTCCAAACGAACCCAGGGCCCAATGAACACAGAGGTACATTCCAAACTTATTCAACGTCTTGCTCTTTCCAGGGCTGTTTGTATCTTTCCTACATTTGTCAAATCTTGCTACCCCATAGAGGGGAACTTTTGGATGCTTATTAACTCTTTCAAGCAACAAGAATTCCACTGACAAATAAACGGGTCTGGGGAACTGAGCAAGCCCTTTGCCTGTTTTGGGCTGCGATGCATTGTGAAATGTCTAACGGTGCTCTAGAAAAACTTACACCACTTGGGAGAATTGGATGTGGCATTTTTCAGATATATTGTAGTGTTCTAAGTTGTGGTGCTGAAGGACAATATTTCTGTCCAACATAGAAATGCTGGTGAGTGGGGGCGCCTGGGTGGTTCAATCAGTTAAGCATCTACCTTCGGCTTCGGTCGTGATCTCAGGGACCTGGGATCAAGCCCCATGTAGGGCTCCCTGCTCAGAGGGAAGTCAGCTTCTCCCTCTCCCTCTGTGATCTCTCTTGCTTTTGTTCCCTCTCAAAGAAATAAACTCTTAAAAAAAAAAAAAAAAGAACGAAATGCTGATTAGTGTTGGGTTAACTCTGGGGACAGAAAGAGATCGCATGCACATGGGGATGGGAAACACCATTGGCTGAGCGCAGAGCAGGACTTACCGACCCCTGTTTATGTCATCAGTGTAGCTCAAAGACTCTATAAGAAAGACTTAAGAGAAACCTCAAGGTATTAGTTAACTCTCTGTGGAGCTGAGGTGAAGCAGTAGAAAACTAAAGTTAACCAAGTCACCTGAATCCAGCAGAGCCATACAGCAGCGAGCAAGCGAGCTTTCCTCAGTGCCCTGAAACTGTACGAAGCGCCCAGCACCTTCCAGGCACTCGGGAGGGAGTTACTCCAGTGTTCCTGTCACTCACATGTCTGACCGAGTGTGCACTCACTCAGGTCGTGGTCACTTCCACTCAAGTAGTTTATAGTTCTGAAGAGAAACGAAACCCCAAATCAACATCTACCCTGAGCAGAAAGAGCCTGCTTCTGGGTTTGTGTTGAAGATAAGTAACAAGTGGGAGCTTTTGTGTGTTTGTTTTGGGTATTGTTTTTTTTGTCATTGTTAATATGCTTGAACAATTTTAGAATCACAGTAACTGTCACACTGACAGAGGGCCCATTCCCTGTCAGATGTTATGCTTGATAATTTATGTGTAGGGCAACCACATCATTATTTGTCCAAACTGGGACACTTTTGAGAGTGAAAGTTAATAATTATACTGGGACTGCCATGGGCAAAGGGGGCATATGACCATTGTGTTTATTATCTTCACTCTTTCCAATAACCCTGCAAGGTGACGTTATTACCACACTTTACCAACGAAAAATAAAATGAGTTGGGAAAATGATTTGTTGAAAGTCAGGATGCTAGTAAGTGCCATAAACCTTTCCCCCAATCTACTTTAATCACATTTTTAAGAATGGCCCATAGGATGATCAAAGGGTCAAGAACATTGGGGATTTTAGTGCATTATAGGTACTTTCATTCTCGTTAGCCAATACCACTGCCAACCACCAGCTCCCTCCCTCCCTATGCACCCCTGAGTCTTGGGCTGTGTGAGTGTGCGCACTCACTCCACTTTCTCTATCCTCCCACCCTCTTTTCAAAATCCTAGTGAAAGGTAAAGACCCTGGACTAAAATCATGATTTGTGCTTTTGAGTCTGATCTGAAACCTCACAGAATATACCAGTTGAGGCCATCTGGGAATCTCATCGCTCAGAAGGTCAACTTTGGAGGAATCAAGCCCTGTCATCCTAAAGCAGGAACATGGAGAGGAAGCTGGTTTATTCATAATCTTCCTCCCTCCACCCACTTCCCCCCAAGAACCAGTGGTGGAGGGCACTATCTCCTTAGCGCAGGCCTGTCTGAAAGACCTAAGTATTGACATCTTCGCTATTATTATTACAAACAATACAGTCTGTTCACTGTGGTCATTTGATTGAACATACAACACATGCATAAAAGATTGTAGTAAAAAGCTACTTCTTTTGTTAGGAGTGTTTCATGTTGATTTTTCCCCCTGCTTTTTGGGAGTATATATAAATACATAATTTAATGGCTCTAGTAAATAAAAAGATACTAATAAGCTTTATTTCTTTTTGAATGGTCATTTGCTTACCATGCTGAGGTTTCTTTGATGGGTTGTATTTCTGTTTAGGAAATGGTAGCAAACTCCTAATCATCTTTAGCAGGGAGAACAGGGAGAATATCTCCAAGACTCATGGAAATCTATAATTCAGATATCTCATTTTCCCTGATAGTGCCAGTTTCGGCCACCACAAAACCTGCTATAAGGCTGGCAGCACGAAATGATTTGATTTCAACTTTTTTTCCTACTTTTGCATGCTGCTAGGTAAAGGTGCCAACAAGAGCTGAAATAGACAGAAAAACAGCAGCGGGCAGGAAGGAGAGGTGATCTGGATACTTTTACAATCTGGGAACAGCCCAGGATATTTGAGAAAGTTGCCAGCATTCAGATGTTTCAATGACACATTTAGATGATACCACATGAAATATTCTCTTTATTTAAAAGACATCTGTTTCAAAGCGTTTTAATACCTATCACCCATTAGTTCACTTCTGGGTACAGTTCAAGGAATTGAATGGGTTACATATGTCCTGATCATCGTATTAGTAACTTCCAGGTTTCTAAGCTTCATGGGATATTCAAAATGATTGCGTTCGGATGTGAGTTTGGGCTGAGAAATGACATTTTCCTGAGTTGGGGCTGCCCTGTGGCTTGTCAGCCCGATACACAAGCTTTTTGTGCTGGTTCTTGCTGGTACTAAACCTTCAATTTATTTAGTGCCTTGTGGTTTGCTCAGCACCTTTAAAAACATTACCTCACTTGATGAATGGGATGCATTGATCATGAATAAACTAGCTTCCTCTTAAATGTTCCTGGTTTAGGATGATAAGGCTTAATCCCCCAAAGTTGAGCTTCTGAGCGATGAGACACCCAGATGGTATCAACTAGGTATATCTTGTGAGGTTTCAGATCAGATTCAAATGACCTAATCATGATTTTAGTCCAGGGTCCTTACCTTTGAATAGGACTTTGAAAAAAAATGCAGTGTATCTTGGCACCTATGACTTCACATGCACAGAAGTGAGTCCGTTTAAAAACACATATATAAGGCTCCTCCACTATGAGCCTGCTTCTTCCTCTCCCACTCCCCCTGCTTGTGTTCCCTCTCTCGCTGGGCTGTCTCTGTCTCTGTAGAATAAAAAAAAAAAAAAATTTAAAAGGGGCGCCTGGGTGGCACAGCGGTTGGGCGTCTGCCTTCGACTCAGGGCGTGATCCCGGCGTTATGGGATCGAGCCCCACATCAGGCTCCTCCACTATGAGCCTGCTTCTTCCTCTCCCACTCCCCCTGCTTGTGTTCCCTCTCTCGCTGGCTGTCTCTGTCTCTGTAGAATAAAAAAAAAAAAAAAATTTAAAGGGGCGCCTGGGTGGCACAGCGGTTGGGCGTCTGCCTTCGACTCAGGGCGTGATCCCGGCGTTATGGGATCGAGCCCCACATCAGGCTCCTCCACTATGAGCCTGCTTCTTCCTCTCCCACTCCCCCTGCTTGTGTTCCCTCTCTCGCTGGCTGTCTCTNCTTCTCCCTTAAAAAAAAAAAAAAAAAAAAAAAAAAAAAAAAATTTAAAAACACATATATATTATTATGCGTTAATTAATTGCATGTAAATTTAAAAAATAAATAAATGAAAAATATATATTAAAAATATAAAACATGTATCACGATTTTTGAATGTATTTGTACCCTACGATTTCTTACTCTCTTTGTTAAACACTCAAGCATGTCTAATTTTCTATGACATGATACCTT
Source organism: Ailuropoda melanoleuca (assembly GCF_002007445.2). Classification (NCBI taxonomy): domain Eukaryota; kingdom Metazoa; phylum Chordata; class Mammalia; order Carnivora; family Ursidae; genus Ailuropoda; species Ailuropoda melanoleuca. The sequence goes on from NC_048224.1 coordinate 72,450,013, forward strand.
CTGAGAATCACCCCCTATTTGCACACAGCCCAGTGCAGAAGGTTTAGCAGGCAACCCCTTCCTGAAAGGTGAATGGAGTTTGTGAAAAATAAAGTACACAGCTTTATCTCATCTTTTTTCTTATGAATCTGTCATTTGATTGATCCCTTTTCATCATATTCATTAAAACATCTCTCCACTGTAGAACTGTTGGCTACATGAATAAGGAGATGTTCTCTCCTTTGAGTTGAAAAGTGTCTCTCAGTCTTGAAGGAGCAATAGGAATAGTTTTTTCCATAAGAAATCTTTACTTACTTTTTGATACTGGATTATACTCAGAAACTTACTATCTTAGTGTCGGCTTTTCTTGGTTGTTGCTCCAGAATCCCTTGCGACTCCACAGTGTCCGAGAAGCAAGACAAACACTATTCAGGACTTCCTTTTGAACACCATGCCCCAGGCACACTGCTCTGGGAGTTTCATAACTGAATCAGATCTGGGGTCCTACCATCAGGGATCTCAGAGCTAACCTTCCTTCCTTGTTAGTTTCAGAAGTCAGAAATATTAATGCAGAAGAACCCCAGGGAAAGGATCCAGTGGTATTTCATAGACAGTGTAGGCCCTGGAGAATTTTTATTTGGGAGAGTGTGTTCAGTAGATTCCGTTGAGTTTAACTTTATGGATTTACACTTACACGGGATCAGACAATGGTTGGAAACCTGGTGTTAGCAGGCAAATTCCTATAAGAACATTCCTCCTAGCAGGATAGCTGAAGGAGAAGAGGAAAGGTGAATTATTTACCCTGGGACACTTTTCTAGATGTCAGTGTTGGGGGCAGCAAGAGTTTCAGATAGGCATTCTTTACATTAGAAAACTCTGAAGAAGATTTACCATGTTTATCAGAATTTTGACCTGGTACTAATTTAAAGCCACTCATTCTTCATTTGAGTGGTCCTCTCACTCTTCAGAATATTGAGATTAAAGAGAAAGGTGTGTGTGTGAGAGAATTCTATATTTCTGTACGGTCATGATCCTACCTCTCACTATGTGGTTACAAACACTTTTCTTCTTTCTCACAGAACATACAAGCACAAGCATTTAAATATTAGTCACCCAGAACTCCAGCTGCTAAGCAGTGAAAGTTTATATTCTGCCAGCATATCAGACTCTATAATGAGTCTGATTTTGGTTTAATTCCTTTCTACTGTGTAGATGAGCTGCAGATGGAAATTTAAGCCAAAGCCATAACATTTCAGCTAATACTTTTTATGCTGCTGTAAGAATTTGTTGTCATGTCAATTTAAGGGAGTTGAAATCTTTTTCAAGACGGCATTCAAATCTATTTTAAGAGCTTTTATCAACTCTAATTTGATATACAACTCTGACTGCCTCCGCTGTTCTTAATCAATTGCAAAGTGCAAAGTAGTTTAGCAGTGGAAGACAGCTTTGAAATTTCCAGAATTTTTCAGCTAATGCCACAAGCACAACATTATGGAAATATACAATCAAATTTCCATTAAAATTTTTTTGCCTGAGCTTAAGAGACAGTGGCTAACTTCTCTGAGTTTAGACTTAAACAGGTAAATATGTATTTTGGCAGCCATGAAAAGGACAGGGTATTAGATTAACTAGGGCGAACCTTTAGTAAAATTCCATTTGAATGTTATATTGATGTAGGAAGGATCTGGCAAATCAAGAAAATAGCATATTACATAAGCGTCAACTCAGTAACATACTTCAATTGTTGAAATACGAGATTAAGTTTTTCTTCCCTGTTTTTCTGTTATTTTTCTGTGTGTGACCTTGATTGCCTCCTTTCCCCACTTCCTTATGTGAAAGGAACAAACGTGACACCTAGTTGCTACCTGTTTAATGTGAAGGGTTTTGAATACCTCCACTGAAAAATGAGGTTTGTGCAAACATCATCATATGTGTCAGTTATTTCTCCTATGCCATTAAAGCCAGACTGGAGGAGGGTGAGTTGTACACTGTTGAACTTGACTGATAAGTAGAGACTTGATCTGGGCTTTCTAAGCTTGATCAGTTTCTTGGACTAGTCTGCTGTTAAGTATTCTGAATAAGAAATAGGTGTCACACTACACAGCCTATAAGGTTCTTTCGATTGTGTTTTTGTTTTTGTTGTTGTTGTTGTTGTTGTGTTTTGTTTTTTTACAATAAAGTGACTGTGTATCCAACTCAGTGAATTTGAACAGGGTTGTCTCCAATTTGAAGTGCCAGCATTCTTGATCGGGAGACAAGCATTTCTTTCGGCACGGTGAGATATGGTGCTTGTAGAAATTGCTGACATTCTGGAAGCTTTATAGCATAATGATCATACAGTCAAAGGATACTCTCCTAGGTTTTAGTAGATATTATGTTTCAGTTAAGCCATGTTGAAATAAAGAAGGTCATAGGATGCAAGATAGTATTAAAAATCTGTCTGAAACACTGTTTGGTTTTGTTACACCATCCACCTGTAATTTATGCCTGCGACTAGGTAGGAAGTTCTCGTGACAGCTTTAAAGAATTTTACAACTAAAAATGTTGCCCTAAGGGAATAGATCGCCTATGGCTTTCGCAAATTATAAGCAGTTAGTTTAAAATTTACAAGTGCGAACAGCAAGTAGAAGACAAATTGCAGTTTTTCTTCAAAAAATGAAACTCAGCTTCTCAATTTTCAGCTTTTGAAAACCACGTTTTTAATGAATCTCCCCTAAAAATGAGGCCTTGCTGTTGACTGACAACATGGCCTTAGCTGTGGTATCACTTGTACTATTTCAGCATCCCAAAATTAAACTTCTACTTTTCTAATGAGTATTTTAGCTTCCTTAGGGAGTTTAGAGAGAAGCCAAGCCCTGTGTTGGGCCACACTGGGTGTTTTGTTTTACTTCCCTAGGGGTTTGATGGTGGCCCTGAGTCCTGTTCTCATCTTCTCTTCTAGGCTGAGAGTACAGGACAACATCTTCTCTATTTTATTTGACTGAATACAATTGCAAGAAAATAGGAAAGTAAGAAAATATTGTAGTATTCCCTGATGATTTTTGTGTTCTGTTTACTAACAAACCCCCAGTCCTTATCATTATGGGAAAGCTAGTCCCAGCTTCTGCCAGTTGAGATAGAAATTTTGAAGGTGTTTGAAAACCTGGCCCATTTTCAACTAAAAAAAAAAAAAAAAAGAAAAGTTAAAGGCTTGAGTTTTAAGAAAGGTCAAAATTATGATTGAGAATTCATTCTCATCCTCTAAAAATTCTCTCTCTAAAATTCTACATTTTAAATATCCAAAAATCTTATTTTAACGTTAACTTAGCTTCTTTTCTTTCTCTTTTTAACCATTTTGTGAGCCACTTTAATGCTTATATTGCCATTTTCCTAGAGGGGCAAAGGAGTTGAAATTCAAATTATTATCTTTTGAAATTAGCCAATTTATCCACTTAAAAAGAAAAATATGAATTAGAAATGATTGAGTTGGATCGGTGACTTTCATTCTAAATCCTGAATCCCTCTTGTCACTAATCACAGTACAGTAACAGGCCTGCCATTCATAGGTATAATGTATGGTAACTTTTTCTTACCATCTAGTAATTTGAAATGTGTGTCATTTTAGGGGGCTCTTGCCATAAATACTAGAATAACTTCATAATGGCTGAAAAAGTCAAGACTTTTAATTCACTTACCTAACCCACAGTCTGGAGATGGGAGGTTCCAGGTGGATTTAGAAGCTCAAGGACTCAGACCATCCAATCTTAACACTTGTCACTGCATGATCACAGATGGCCACCTCAGTTCCAAACATCTTTGCTTTACTTAAGAGTCAGGAAGGGAGGGAGTCCAGGTTAGGTCTTCTGGCAGGAAGGAGACAATTTTGCCAAAGACCCCAGCAAACTTCCTCTTGCACTCCTAATTGGAATTGGATGGTATGCCAGTCCTGGCAAAGTTGAATGGAATTACCATGTTGGTTTAGACAAACCATGATCCATGCCCTGGGGCTGGGGTGGGTCCACAGACAAGAGACTTCTACCTGCTGCTTGAACAAAATAGAGATTCTTACCAAGGCAGAAGGGTAGGCAACAATAGAAACTGCCATAAGATATAATCCATACAATGGTAGTTGACTATTAATAACTCCCCACCTTTTGTTACGTAGCCTTGCATTCAGCACAGTAATAATAGCTGATATTTATAAGCCCTTACGAAGTGTCAGGTGCTGTATTAAATGCCTTACATGCATCATTTCCTCTAATCTTCAGCGTGACCCTATTTTACACATACCATTTGTAAGTGACAGAGCCAAGAATCAGACCTAGAGTCTAGGGTAAACACTCAACTATGCTACCTCTCATTATTCTTTGCAAGATCAGGAGATTGATTAATAGTAGGTGAAATTGATGAAACTCAGGTAGGAGCAGAAGGATATTGACATATATTTCCTACTAAGTTACCACAGTGGTATTTGTCAAAAAGCAGTGGCAAAGAGTCTTAAGAGGTCTCAAATAAAAATTCTGTACCTCTCTGCCTCTAGTTTCAAGAAAAAAAGGAGCGTTCCCTGATGTTTTCTTATGCCCATTTAATAAGAAATTGTTCGATTTTTTTTAAACAAATTATAAGAAAGAATATTACTAGATCAGAAACCTGAACCCTTCAAGATTGCACCCAATTCTCCACTGAAAGAGAAAGAAAACAGGAATATATTAGGTTTGTTGAAATCTATAGTTAGATGAAAATGAGCAAGTACGGTATTAATTCATCTGAATGCCATCCAACAACAGTAAATGAAATATCCTTATCTTTTTCATTACCAAAAAATGACCAAAATGTTTTCCTGTTTTCAGGTATATCCGTTTATGTAGAAATATCAGTATTTTCCAGTGAGGTTTAGATTTCAGTCTTATTGTTTAGATTCAGCTAGTAATCTGAGTTTTATTGACTCACTTTACTATCTACCCAGAGCACCCTACAGCTAAGTCTTGGGATGGTCTAATAAGAATAGCTAGCATTTATGAAGGACTCCTGAGTTTCACCCACTGTTCTAAGCACTATCTCATTTAAACTTCATCAGAGCCTACGGAGTCACATACCACTGTATAGGTGAAAAATGAATGAATGAATGAATGAATGAATGAATGAATGAATGACTTCCCCAGGGAAAGTGCATCAGTAAGTGCTGGCACCTAGATTCAAATTTACTTCCGGCTCTAGAACCTCTGTTCTTATGGGCTGCCCAGCAGGGGTCATTCCCAACTCCCTCCTGTGCTCATTTCCCCCAGCATGTCTGAAAGAGACAGGTGCTCACTTATTCTCAACCTTCAGTGCAAGCTTGCAACTGTGCTTCAAGTTGCTGGGGGAATTTCTGGAATGTATTCTTCTTCCTGAAAATAGGAGAAATGCATCTTTTGCCACTCTGATTGACCTCCTGCTTTCAGCCTTTGGACACAGTTTGTGTAGACAGCAGAAAAAACAATTTTGAATTCTAATACCCTGAGATGACTTTTAGCTGAACATGAGCCAAGTTCCTGCTCTTAAGGAGAAGATTGTCTAGTGAAAGCGACCAACATAAATTGATAATTACCATAAAATATGACCAATAATCAACCCCCTGAAAGATAAGTTGCATGTATGAATAAGAGTGACTATTGTTTGTACATAAATATTACTCATTGACCCCTAAGGCCAGATCTTCCCTACTATGTTCCTGTATTGCTGATAGTTATCTCCAAAGCTGAATCTTTTCTCACCAGCCTGGTGAAGCTATGACTTTCTCTCTCTCCTCCAGGTCCATTATTCTGTTCAGCTTCCTCATCGTAAATGCTGAATTTCATGATAAGTTAGTCCCAGGCAAGAAACTGGAGTCCTTTTCAGCCCTTCTTTCTTGTTCATTGAAAACATTGTTAAAACTTGTCATGCGTTCTTTCCCAGATGATGTCTCCCACATCTGGATCTCTGTCCCCGTTATCTCTGCCAAGGCCTGGTTCCAGGGGTTCATGACGTGGGCCATCCCACCTGGAGGACCCACAACTCTTCCTTTCCTGACTCTCTGCTGCCAACCACCTCTCCAGGGCCGTCTGGTCCTCACCACAGCTTTGCGCACTGATCTCACCTCTGCTTTTGTAATGGTGTGTTGGCACTTGAGAGTGAGATTTTTAAAATGCAGGGGTCATATCAACACTGGTTGATAGTTGCAAACACACTAAATAACTAAAAATGTCATTATGAACTGAAAGTGATCATCTGAATTCATTTTACAGACCATCTATATCTGAACTATTTGTTTCCGTAAGCTTACAAGTTCTATGGAATGCAAAAATGGACTTGACCCCTGATGCACAGTCTGTAATCTCATTCATGGGCCAGGAGTGGGGTGAGAGTATTGTTGTCATGCTAGAATATATTATTCTGTATGCTTTTATGCTGGTGAGATATGGAGAGCCTGGACTTGATAGGCATGATGCAGAAATTAAGGAAGGTTGCCTAGAGTGCAGGAGAAGACCAAAGTTAAGTATAATGATCTGGTAAAGGGAGCTCAGGCAGAGGATCTAACTCGTCATGAAGGGTACACACTCTAGGGATGGAAGGTCCACTCATCAATCCTCAAGTGTCCCTTATACACAAAATAACAGCCGTCAAACTGGCCCAATGAGCTCATTAAATATATTGTTCTGCCAGACAAGGCTCTTGTTTTAGGGAGTGACTAAGAGACTGTCACTTCTTGGGCCAGGAGAATGAAAATGCTCTTTAGGCTCTGGGCAAAGGATAGAGATAAATTGTTGATCCTGTCCCTAGGACATCCCTCCCTATTTCAGTCTGCATCTTACTGGGCTGTTTTCTATTGAAAGACAACTCCTCACGGATTTATTCAGCTCCATGTTTTCATGAAGTTTCTGCTGTTGACCTACACAAGGGAGAGAAGGTTGGAAGGTTCTTTATGGACAGTATTAAATTCATGTCAAAGACCTATCCATGCCCCATGGTGCTGGGCCTGGCAGAGTCATGGGAGCTCGGCGCTGGAGTGCGAGTGTCTGTCTCCTCCACTTCAACCAAGAAATGGTTGGAAAGTGAACCAAGTCTGGAAGAGTGAGCCAGAAGTGTCATCCCACTTGGGTTATTTGCTTTTATTTTTCCTTGCTGAAAACAGAAGTGAATCACACTCTTCACTGAAGCCATGCGGCAGAGGGAAATGATGCAACTGTGGTCACGTGGCACAAAGAAGAAAGGCCCATTATGCAAACCTAGTTCTTCATTGTGTTCTGGCCTAAGGAGAGGTTAAATACCCACACTGGGAAGCCACACAAAGCTGTGGCTCTGAACTGTGAATCCTCTACAGGGAGGAGCCGTGACTTACTTTTTGTCTCTTCTATATTCTTCTGCCTTTGTGACCACTGGATTCACTAATTTTGATTATAGTATAAAATATGAAAATAACTTAAGCTTGTTTTAGTTCCTTTTTCCATATGATTTGGGCTGTTTATGAACATCTGATTTGTCTCGGCCACTTACTTGCTATGTGACTTTGAGCAAGTTACTTAAACTGATTCCCTAAAAAGGTATCATGCGCGTCTTTAGAAAGAAGTACTGCGTGTATGTATATATATGTACCCATAGAGACATAACCATTAAATGAGTTGATGAAGCATACAGCCTCTCTTGGCATTTGCTCAATAAACGGGAGCCATTACTATTATTATTTACCCATTTCATGCTTACCTAAATTCCTCTATGAGTGAATGCTTTTATCTCATTCGCTCATTGCCAAGACAGAGTGACCAGGACCTGAAGAGGCCTGGGGTTCTCTGTGACTTCTTCTTGGCTTGGCAATCTGATCTTTTCCACTTCGTATAGTGGACATTTTGGTAAAGAGGTATGTTTTTGGAACTTCAGAGACCATACCATCTGAAGATATCTGAGGTGAAATAACCTTTCTTTCAAATTTCAAATTGTGTAGAGTGACTAATAACACAGCAAGGTATTAGTGTATGTTATAGTTGCAGTGGTTTCTGTGTCACATGAGTTAAACATGAAGCGTATGCTTTTTGGATCTGAGCTGAACTCCCCTCCCAAGTATGATCAGTTCAGGTGTCCCCTTTGGAGTGAAGTTTTCTCTCACTGCCCCACTTCCCCTACGCTTTCTACACACTTCCATTGTCGCAACAGTGACGTTGTTGTGTAACTGTGCTGTGCCTGTCTAGATTCCCCCCCCCCACCAGGCTAAAAATCCATCATCCTGTCATTGTCAGATTCCCCAGAACACTTCAGGACACATTGGCTGTTAACAAACTTAAATGTTTGACAGACTGGATAAAATGACCTGAACGGGCATGGGAGGTTTAGGGCCAAACTTCACAGGCGTTCATTTATCCCATCGGTAGATCAGAGCCTAGCAAGCAATACCAAACGTTCTGTACGTCAGTCTTTTATTTCAAACAGTAATTAACATCTACTCTTGGCTTTAAAGTCCCCTTCTTTCTGTGACCCTCATCTGTTTTCTTTGAGTAAATTCAACAAGTTCAATTGCACCGTTGTGTTCATAGAACCCTGGGTGGATGTGTCCATGAAACTCAAAATGAAGTTAGAGTGAAATAATTTTTTATTTATGTAGTGATCAGCCAACTTTAGAGAATATTTCTGTGATAGATTGTTTTTTGCTTTGTCTTATTTTTAAAAGAATTTTTGTTGAAGTATAGTTGACACACAATGTCACAGTAGTTTCGGGTGTACAACACAGTGATTCAAGAACTCTAGGTGTTATGCCATGCTCACCGTATTAGCTCCCATCAGTCACCATACAGCGCTATTACACTACCACTGACTGTATTCCCTATGCTGTGCCTTTCATCCCTGTGACTTATTCATTCCACAACAGGTTACCTGTATCTCCCACTCCCCTTTGCCCATTTTGCACATCCCCCTCTTTTTGTTTTTGTTTTAAATTCATTAACCCTGTCAAAGATTGCTCTCTGTTAAAATAATAACACATATCAATATTTATCTAAATGTATACGTTATATGGATTTAATTTAACTTTACTTTTAAACCTTCCAGCCACATTTGCCAAATTAGAAGGAGACCATTCTTGGTGGAATCTACTGAGTTAATGTAATTTTTACTGCTCAAGATCTTTCCCCACGTGAGAATGTGTTTGGAGAAACTGATTACCTTACTAGAAAATAGTCTGAACCCAAAGATTTTTCTCACGATTTTCTCATGAGGTGGATGTGCTCAAAGCATCAGCCCAAATTGGACATGCTCGAAAAGTTCTAGGAAGTCCCTGAGAGTGAATCGGCAGGCCCTCCTTTCCTTCTTGTAAATTATTAAAGGCCTCCTTGTGTAGGGCACCGTGGTAGAGAGGACCCTGCTCTTGCCTTCCGTGAGCTTTACACTCAAGGACCGCCCGCTTTGATGAAAGAGAAGACCTAAGGAAGTTGCAGAGAGAACAAAAATGCTGATTAAATACGTGTTCTACCTGTGCCAGCCATTGTGCCTGGACTTAGGGAGACCGACATACAGAATCATCAAGAGGAGGAAGTGATTCATCATTTTAAGTGGGAGGGAAGAGGCTAGGAATAGTTCCAAGAGGCTGTGACATTTGAACTTGAAGAATGCTACAGAGAAGAGGGCAAGGAGCGGAGGAAACAACATGAGCAAATGCAGGGAGGTGTAGATGTGGCCAGTTCAGTCAGTGACAGCTGGATCCCAGGGTCCTTGACAGAGAGTGACAGATGCCGCACAAGTTGGGTCAGATCACGAGGCACGTTGAAGGACCTGCTGAAGGCTCCGGGCTTCACCCTGAAAGCATGGGGCAGCCTCCAGGGATTTTTAGTCAGGGAGCAACATGGTCAGATCACAGCTCACTTTTGGAGTCTTAGCGAAAAATGGAGGTGGGGAGAGTCCCTTCAGGGATAACCTAGGAAAGAGGTGACAAGGACTCAAGGTGATGGTGGCAGCGTTGGAGAGGAGGGAGCAGTTTTAAATTGTTGGAGGTGGAATCACCAGGACTCGGTTTCTACCCTAGGTCTGTGCTCTGTTAAGCACATACAAAACACGTGTGGTTCTGTAGTCATGCAAGCTGCTTAAAGAGAAAGACAGAAGCAATCACCTGAGGAACGGTGTTTTGAAATTATACGTTGAATAGAAACCCGTGCTCTTTAAATAGAATATTTGTGTGGAGGATAAAAGGGGATTGTAGATTTATCTCTCGACAATACTCACTTGATTGACTGCACTGAGGTCACCCAGAGGTGTTTCGCAGCTGCTGTGCTTAGCCGCTGTGGAATTTGTTTCATAGTTATTCCCAGGTTACAGATGGACAGGTTTTGTTTTTTAATAAAATATACAATTGAGATGACCAAATGACCTTGAGTCACTTGAATGTACAGATCAACATCTAACGAATGGCGCACAGCCCACTGGAATGCTCTGGGGTGGTGGTAGGGTATCAGTTCAGCTAAGTGGTCTCAAGCAGTTTGGACGTACGGAAGTCTCCTAGGAAAATGTACTGTGATTTTTGCAGGAAACCGATGCACCATGAACAGTCCCGACATCGGCACTTCTTAAGAGATGCGGTTCAAGATGATATCTGTTAGCTGCTTTTTATTGTACTCCTAGCCATACCTGGTTTGTTGCTGCCATGCAGACAATTATCAATTGTTTCACTTTTCCCTCACTGTTTAGAGAGAGCCGTGTGCTTTCTGGGGCCGTGTGTACCTGCATAAATCCTTCTAGGAGGAAATTTCTCCCACTCATAGGCAACTTGATGATGATGTATTTTTCTGTTTTTATGCCAATTCAAACTCCATCCTGTTAAGGCTAGTTGAATCAGATTCTTCCAAAGCCTCCTTCCCTGCCCTTATATGATGAAACTTCTGGAAGTTGCATTAACTTTCATGGGCTGCCAGGGCATGACAGTAACTATTTCAGAATGCCACAGAGTGCTCTGGTAACAATTAATAAGTAATGGCATGGGGTATGTCATCACTTAAGAAACTAAGGCAGTCGTGCACCTAACTTGATTATAAAAACCTCTGCTGTCTTGTGTACTCTCAATTCTCTGAATGAATATTGCAAAATAATGAACTTAAAATTAATTTATAAGTATATATCCACCACCCAGTACTGCAGGCAGACAGGTCAGCATGTCAACAACTCTACAGAGGCTACTTAAGAATGAGGCTTCTTGGGGCACCCGGGTGGCTCAGTCGTTAAGCGTCTGCCTTCGGCTCAGGGCATGATCCTGGTGTTCCAGGATTGAGCCCCACGTCAGGCTCTTCCGCTGGGAGCCTGCTTCTTCCTCTCCCGCTTCCTCTGCTTGTGTTCCCTCTCTCACTGGCTGTCTCTCTCTCTCTGTCGAATGAATAAATAAAATCTTTAAAAAAAAAAAAAAGAACGAGGATTCTTAAGTAGGGGAACCTATAGCAATATGGTGGAGATCGGAGATAATCAAGCCCAAAGGTTATGCAATAATAATATTCCATTCATATATTTTCATATTTAAATATTTTCCCCTCCTTCCAATTTGGGAGCTCAAAGTTCTTGCATCCCAGGATGTAATTGGGTAAGGAAAATAACCGTTTCCCTCTTATTTGGTTAAAGGGAGGCTTTGTGGCACAAGTGGAGTTTTTAAAAGGTCTTTGATTGAGAAGATGGGTCAGCAAGATCGAGAGGAAAAGGAATGTAAAATAAAGAAGTGTGTAGGTCACCGCAGAAGAAGCAAATCAAAAGAGTGGCTTGATGGCTGGCCAGAGCAGATGGAAGGGAGTCCAGAACTGCCGGTCAGAGTGAAAAAGAAGCCCACTAAAAATTCATATGGACTTTTGTCCATTTAGCTTTCTAGTTAAATATTGAGCCCATTCTCCCCGGCACTTGAATTCCTCCTGAGTTTTCAGGTGGATATTAACTCCGAGCCCGCTGAATTACATACCCACCATGAACTGTTTCCATGAATCGAAGTGGTGGTGCACCTCTTTGGCTAATGGGAGTCTGTATTAGGAAGTCACAACCTTAGACGATTTTACCAGGTTTCCTTCCCACAGAGATGTGGTTTAAAATATTAAACATGTAAACAAATCAACGAATATTCATTGAGAACCCACTGTGTGTGTGTGTGTGAGAGAGAGAGAGAGAGAGAAACACTTCAGTGGACGCCTGGGTGCATTGCAAAGAAGTGTGAGGTTCTTACCCCAAAGAGGTGGGCCAGATGGAAATCCATGAGATATTTAGTGAGAATGATGATAGCAATACAGAAACTATTACAAATCGGTGTGTGACCAATTGTCATGTAGATGATGACACTGCTAAGGGAGTCTAAGATGTCTAAAAATCTGGGCCCTCGTCAGTTTTATATTTTGGTTTTATATGGATTTGGGTGCCACATGGAAGCATTTAATATCAGAGAGATCTTTTATGGTGTTCTCACTTCTCAACTTCTAGGAAGCCATCTGGTGTAGCATGAAGGGTACAAGCTTCTGAGCCAGAAAAGCTGTATTTGAGTCCTTTTCTCTAGCATTTACTGGTGTGCGATCTTGGACAGGTTAATCTGATTTTCTCAGCCCTCAAGTGGGGATAAAGGTAATCACCTCTCAGTCCCACCCAACCTGATACTTTTTGAAGTGATTAATAAATGTTTGCTTATTAAAGCAATATTTTTATCATTTATTTGTAAATATATCAGACTATGGGTATTTCCTAATTCATGACTGTGCAACACTGTGGCTTCTCTTAATGGCTTTCCACAAAAATTTTTCCCATCTGTCCGTCTTATAAAGCAGTAAGTGGCCTTGAGAACAGCATGTATAATAGAAATATAATGCAGGGCACATATGCAATTTTAATTTTTTTTAGTAGCCACATTAAACAGAGCTTTAAAACATCTGAAATTAACTTTGATAAAATATTTTACCTAGTTCAGTATATCTAAATTATTATTTCAACATGTAATCAGCAAAAAATTATCAATAAATATTTTACATTTTGGGGGGGACTATTTCTTCAAAATTCAGTGTTTGTCTTACACCACCAGCACATCTAAATTTGGACACCAAATGGGTCAAAATACTTTATTTAGATTTCATAAAATCTATAAGTGAATAGAGTTTCATGTATGCAGTTCTTCCAAACATAACTTTTTTCTGATAACTGAATGAAGCATCAGGTTTTAAATTTTAATTTAAGCAAATGAAAATTAAAATTGAGTAACTCAGTTGCTCTGGTCACAATTTAAAGGCTTAATAGCTATATGTGGCTAGTATGAAACAGCACAGATAAGAAATTGTCTTGAATTGTTTTTCAATAAGATCTTGGACTTCTGGCATTTCATCATTTCATATTATAAAATACAGACGCTCTAAACCTAGATTTCATTTTGGGGGTTGCCTTATACTAATTGTGCTTAGTAGTAACTTCTGACGTCTGGCTTGTCATTCTGTCTGCTAGATTTATGAGATCTTTGAATGAAACTCTCTAGATTAGCCTAAGGAATGTTTAGTTAATTTTAAAATGCTGCAGAATTGTTGTTTTGTCATAGTTTATGTCTGAATTTATCATATTTGCAAATGAATAGTCTGAGTCTCAGGCTGTGTGGCTTGCCCAAGGACCTGTGGCTAGCTAGTTGTGTGGCGGAGGCAGCACTTAAACACGGACTTATGGGTCCATGCTACCACGGAATCTATATTTTGCTTCATTTAGGTGCAGGTGGGTGCCTGATGCCCTGCTTTGGATACAACATCTTACCTGAAGGAGGACCCTCTGTTGGGCCATATTTTTTGATTCTCCAAAGCATCAATAACCCCAAATACAAGGAGAATGTGTTGTAGACTGAGTCATTCCAGAATCCTCTTTGGAAGGTCATGGGGAAAGAGGATTCCTTAGCAATAAAAAGTTATGTGCCTTCTCCCCACTCTGCTGCACTTTTGTAAAGGCAAGATTTAACTTGGCAGAAAAACAATTATAGCCCCCCAAAATAGTGGTGTTCTTACTCCTTACATTTCTGTGTATAAATTTCTCTTTTGGAAATTTCTATTTGCTTGTAAGTAAAACGAGTATAGATGATTCATAAGCACTGAATGGAAATGGACATGGGATATTTAGCTGCATGGATCCCTGACATTCAGGATAGCATGTTCTTGGACATTGTTGGGTTCTATATGCTTTCTTAATGAGTGGCCAAAAAGGCTATGGGCTAATTTCCTGAGCTCTAGGCATTTACCATGTCAGTGGAGATTATATACATTATAGAAAAGGCCAATGTCTTCATTCAAAACTCCAAATTCATAAATCTTGATTTAAAGGATGCTCTTTGATGAAAATAGTTATTGGTACTCTCATTCTGACTGTACTTACCTGAACTCCAGTGAATGAGTCAATCGGAAATGAACCCCCGTGGTCAGGTTTATTTTATTAGGTATTTAGATGTTTTGGATGAAAATATAATCTTTCAGAAGTTTTCACCCTTTGTTGACACCATGTCCTCTAGCACACATGCCCCGCCCCTTTTAAAAAAAATTCTGGGCAACCATTCAGAAATGTCTTTAAGGGACTACTAATGGGTTCCAGGAGGTTTACTCTAAAATGAATGGCATTGCCCGGCCTTTGTTGGCATACTCATCAATTGTGTGAGTGCTTTTAAGAAATTTTGTATCCATCAAGTGGTCATTTGTTACATCTTGCCTTTTGATTTTCTACATCCCATTTGCTTGAGTTGTGTGCAAATAAAAGAGGAGAATTTGTGTTAGTCTGTGTATAAAGTACTTAGGTTTGGGATTGACATCTATTTGGGGCAAAGAAAGAGGAACCTATGAGGGTGTTTTAAAGTAAGAAAAAAAATTAAGGACAGAATAAGCAAACCCTGAGATTTTTAGGTTTATTTTCTAATGCTTCATTACATTGGAAGTCGCAAGTTTGAGGTTACCTGCTTGATAGCTCTGTTCAAACGGTAACTATTTCAAACTTTCCTCTGCATTCCCCTGTCTAGGGAGACAGTTACAGGGTGCTCAATTATCATTCATGATTACATATTCCCAGAGGCCACCAGTAGCTTCCAAATATGGCCGCATATCAGAATCACTTATGGAGTTTTAAAAAAGACAGATTCTAGCCTTACCAGAGGTTGAGATTCTATCAGTCTTTTTGAGGCCCTGTAATCTGTGCTTTTTATAGATATCTCCAGCTTTGGGTCATTTCTGGGCTTTTATCAGGCCCCTTTCCCCACAAACTGAATGAGTTAAATTCAAGAGACAAGATCAACACCATTGTCCTCCAGAACTGTATAATTTAAAGACTGTAGGCAGGAGAGATCCAGTTAGGGACTATAGTTGTAGAACAAGGGAATGTTTATAAGCTGATTGAAGGAAATCATGAGAGAAACTTTTTGTAGCAAAAGCATTTGGAGTACGTAAGAACACGTAACATATCAGTGTTCTTTCACACATAGAATCCCTTCCACTTCTCCTCCCTAAGGCTGGGTTTAAGTCTACCTGGTAATTTATACCACGGGTGACACATGGAGGCTTAAAGAGAGCCTCCCTGTAGGTTCAGACTATCTGTACCTAATGAGCATCGGACACCTATTGGGAGAACCCTGCTCTCATGGTGGCTTGTTTCCAGAGGCACCCTGTGCCAAGACAAACCAGTATGTTCCTAGAGGTCTTCCTGGTAAACATTTTCAGGCTGCATGTGTTCGCAGCATATGTCTTGAGGCAATGACATGCTTGGCAAATACTCCCTACTACTAGATGCCTCCTTGATAGCCACGACTTCCAGGCACAATGACACATTGTCTTTTAGGAGCTCTCTGATCTTAATATGGTTTCTACAGGGAAGAGGCAAGGCTGCAGGTGACGCTTGCTTACAGTGTGCTTAACTCTGGTGTTGTACTTTATTCCTGCCCTAAGACAGTCTCAGGGGCTCTTTGTCTCTGAAAGATTTATTAATACAGATGAATGAGTATATTCTGTACTATGTTATGTCACGGAAAAAGAGTGAAAAGATAGAATCCTTTTGGCACTGGCATTTATGGTTAACTGCCATATTTTTGTGATAATACTTTCACACTTGTATTTACTAAATTTCCAGAAAGACTAATGTGCAGGTTATTATGCATATAAAATGTAACCGACTTGATTACCGAAATGTTTCATTAAATATATCACAAACTAGTTCTAAAGGCTCAGTGAGAAATATTGAATTTATAAGCAATGATGAAAAAAAAAAAACCAAGAATCATCATCAGCTTAAGTTTTTTTCTATCACTTTAGGGTTTTGAATGAAATAGTGTTTAATATGATCATTATAATAGCTGGCTTTTTCTTCAAGCTGGAAAAAATTTCTTGGTTGTTGTCTAAAGGATATTTCTTGCTTCCCATAATATGGTAGTGTGGATTGACATTGACGTTAAGGAAGATGAATAGACCGCTAGGCTACATTTAATGAGAGTGGTTTTGTGATGTAACCTTAATGCTAATAAAGTAGCTACCAGTGGACCAGTAGCCTACAAACAATCTTTCCTGAGGCAGAGAGGTCAACTAAACACACCCAGAAACTTCCTTGCAACTTCTAAGCTTGAGAAGGTAGAAGCGGGTTTGGACTTTCATTTGCCCTTAAAAATATTTGTGGTCATGCCACCAGGCCACCCAGAAGCAGAAAGGAAATTTTTATGAATATTAGAGTATCTGTTAAAGTAATAATTTAATTTAGATTTGAGGGTTATTATGGAACTATCAATTAAACATGCCAGTAATCCAGTTGATTTTATTTATTAAATTTAGATTATATTAATATAGTTTAAAATGCCTGACATTTATGTCGCATCATCAGGGAACAAATGGTCTCTCAGCAAACTTCTCCCAGTCATGAAGCTTAACCCTTGAAGTGTCAAAACATTTTAACTTAATAATTTTGAACAGAATTCTTTCTATTAATTACCTTAGTGTTTTCTATATTATGTCTGTGACTATAGGATGCTAACATAGTTTAACCATGTCTAAATGAATTCAGATCATTAGCAAATGTATTAGTTAATAAAGATTCTATAATGTATGGTTACCTTTAGAGCTCTTGAAATGTTAAGGGTCAACTCTTTTTATGCTAAATTATCTTTAGGTTCCTATCCTTCAAAAGTTTTATGTCTGCTTTTTGTTCCTGATTTTTCAGTTACTCTCAGCCATCAGCTGACCACTGTCACTTACTCAACTGTCAGGATGCCCTGACTTTAGGAGCCTTCACACATCTGTAATTGCTTTTAATCTAACATAACTTGAGGAAGAAATTAGGGTGTTAGAATAAGTTCACCAGGGGAGAAATAAGCTCTGACTGGAGATGGATGAGGTAAGGTGGGAACTCTTAATATCAGATTCTGAGCTTTAATAGAAAGACTTTATGCCATCTGTTTAGACTATAGGGACACGTTTGATGATTCATTAATTCAACTTTTACTAGGGCCTAGGGACCCAAAGATGAAAACCATGTGGTTCATGCCCTAAGGATGCTCCCCAGACCAGTAAGTGCCTGGCTATCACAGAAGGACAAACAGACCATGGAGGGCATCAAATAAGACTGTAATCTCTGGAATTCAACTGGGTTTTGAATAAGTGAAATTTCTGGGTAAAAAAAAAAAGTAGATTATTTGAGGGCCGCTCTTAAACGTGTACAAGACAAATATGCTAAGGTTACCACTGCTTAAAAGTTCCAATTCAGTGTGTGTGTGTGTGTGTGTGTGTCTATATATAGATATATATATGTACATATGTGTATATATATATGTGTATGTGCACACACACACACCTCATCTTCTTTATCCATTCATCAGTTGATGGACCTTTGGGCTGTCTCCATAGTTTGGCTATCTTGCTGTTTGCAACGATGTGGATGGAGCTAGAGTATATTATGTTAATGAAATAAGTCAGTCAGAGAAAGACAAATACCACATGATCTCACTCATATGTAGAATTTAAGAAAGAAAACAGAGGAACATATGGGAAGGGGGAAAAAGAGAAAAAGGAGAGAGGAAAACAAGACATAAGAACTCTTAATGATAGAGCACAAACTGAGGGTTGATGGAGAGAGGTGGGTGGGGGATGGGCTAATGGGGAATGAGTATAACAGAGGGTATTTGTGATGAGCACTGGGTGTCGTATGTAAGGGATGAATCAAAGAATTTCTCCTCCGGAAACCAATATTGCACTGTATGTTAACTAACAAAATTTAAATTTTTAAAAGAGAAAAAAAAAAAGCTCCAATTCATATTAAGGGAAGTACTAGAATAAAAATTAAATGCAGAGACCCTGGGAGTCTGACAAACCTGTGTCTGAATAACCTTGGGCAATCTTATTTTGATTCCTTTCCATCGCCTCTAAGATAGAGATGTAATGCCTACCTTATAAGGTTGCTGTGAGGATCCTGTGAAATGTTATGTGAAAAGTGCCTAGCAAGAGTACCTGAATCCAGTTCAGTGCCCCATTAATATTCTCTTGTCTGCCTCTTCCTCCCCTCACTTCCCTTCAACGTTGTTTGGTAAGGGGTATCTGTAAAAAGAGTAAAAAATAAAACGACAAATACTTCTTTTCATATTTCTATGTGGCTGCCTGAAGTCATGTTCTTTTAATTGAATGACAGTCACATCATTTGAAAGGCTGGTCTAATAATAGCACCAAAGATTGGAAGCTGACAAAGTGCAAATTTTCAGTCAAGTCTTGATTCCAATTTAGATGTGGAAAGAAGAGAGTTGAAAAAGAATCCTTGTTACTGAAAACACAGAGAGCTCCGTAGGCACACGCTTGTATTGGAATTGTTTGGACCCCTTTTAGTAAAACATACACCAAATGCCACTGTGCATCATCAACCTTAAAAAGGTTATAGACCCCGAATGTGTGAGACTCTGGGGTGCCACGGCACCTTCACTAGCCTGAAGTGTTCGTGTGCATAGTTTGGACATGTTTCTCCTTCCTGTGAAAGGCTTCAGTTCATCAGGCAATTCCCCATACTGCGCCGCTTTGTAATTTCAACCTATATGACTAGCGAAAGCCGTCAGTGACCCCGAGTAAAGCAAGAACAGAAAATTACTTGGGTTTCATGCTCTTCACGGCTGTGTTAGTGAAGACATAGATTTTCATGGACCCTCAAAGAAGTCTTCTGTCAGAAATCATGCCCACCGAAAGATCAATTAGTTACGCTTTGGTTTTTAAGTAACTTTGCAGTTTTCTTAGTCTCTTCACTGGGCTAAACCTGCTTTCTTTTGGGGGTGAGACACTTAATGTTCAGCAATAAATAGTGGCTCCTTCTTGGTCTTATAAATTAAGTTATTTAACCAGTTGATTTAGGCTGCGCTTTTAAAAGAATAGAACTATGGATTTGAACCCAATCACTTTTCTTTACTAGTTGTATCAACAGATGTTCAGTGTTTCGTTTTTCCTTAAGGGTGTATGGTTTCTCACTGACTCTTGGCTTCACATGGGGATTCTGTGCTATTAGGTTTGTCTGTAAGAATTTAAGCTGTTTAAAGCTGTTTGTACATGTGGCCAAGAGCTCCTAGTTCCCCAAGCAACGGTTTATCACCCGCCCTGTGTTATCTCTGCTCTTACATTTCTTCAATCACAGAACACAACAGCACGGGCGAGCTAGATCTGGGATAGCGCGTGCGTTCGGTATGCACGGACTGTTTATGGCGAGCCGTGTGGGTCGGGCTCATGTTCCTGGAGTGCTCTGAGCAGCTTTACTAATCTGTCAGCATAGTATGTTCTCGTGGATAAATATAGACATACAGGCACTCTGTGAGTTGTAGGTCACTGTCTTACTGTGCAGCTAAAAATGGTCCCATTGGTATGAAGAGTCTGCCCTGGACGGAAGGCCTGTTTTAGTTTGTCTTCTACTGTAGGTCTTCAGCACCTGACTAAAAATACACCTTGGCCAAAAATACGAGAGCCCTACCTTGTGGCTGAGACACTTATGGTGCCAGTGAGCAACGGGATCATGGAGTCCGTCATTATGTTTTTTTGCTTTGGAACATAGTCTGTGTAGCAGTTCCAGACTGTTCGTTTGGGTTCCTTTTCAGGCTCATGGAGATTACAACAGCTTGTTGGAGACGATCCTGTGTGATCAGCTTCATAAAAGGGCTTGGTAGGTACGAAAGGCTGGTGACACGTATGGCATGGATCATTGGTTGTTAAATGCTGAATGTAGGGAAGATTCTCCTAAAGGTTTCAATGGATGGGGGCGGGGGGGGGATGTGTCGATTGCATCTGCATGTGGGGATTTACTTTGAATGTTACCGTTCAGAGGCAAGAATAATGCTTTTTAAGTTTCTGTTTGGGATTGCAGTGTTTCGGAGGTAATTTTTGTATATAAGTCTATGGAACAACAGGCTGTGATGTAATGGAATTTTTCTGTGCACTGAAGTTTCACTGGAGATTTCAGTGCGACTATCTGTGCTGCAAAATTGCAATCTGTAAAAATAGCTTAGTATGTATTTGGAAAATAGGTAATACCATTGCATTTTATATTAGAGCAGAGGTAGGATTTATTCTTGATTTCTTCTAAATATTAATGTAAATACTCAATTATTTTGTTTAAGGCATTGAAATAAGCCTGAGGCAGTTTTCCCTTTGCTTTTGGCTTAGCCTTCTCCAACATGTACAAATAAAATGTTTTCTTTTATTGTTTATGAATTAAGAAATAGGACACCATGGGTTAACCAACGTTAAACTGCATGCCTCTGCTTTTCCTTTATCCGAGTAATAGCCTGGTTACATTAGTCCTAGCATAACCTTGTAAGCAATATTGTACAGGAGCCCAGAAAAATTAATGAGAGGAAACTTCCATGACACAGGGTTAATTACATGCATCTTGGATATCGACCGTTTAACTTTCTATTTAATGAAGGTAGGAAAAGTTAATTTGTAAATGGTAAAGGCACAACATATGGCTCTAATAGAGGAGAAACATTTTGTTTATTAATGATTTGGGAGATTTAATTACTTGTTAATTATTCTTCTGCACTATCTCTAATGAAACTATTGGATATTTACAAATAATACCATTCTGTTTCTAGGAATGAAATCTTGATTCATCATTAATTTACTCCTTCCTTTGTGATTTCTAAAGTTTAGTGTGTGTTAGGGAACTTTTTTTTTCCTCTAAGAGATTTTTTTTTTTAATGTATATCAAGTGTACAAGTTAAATGACAAAACTTACAGTTTCATGTATTAGGAAAAACTGCTACATCATAATAGGACTTGTGTGAACTACTTAGTATTTTTGTTGTTTGATATCTCTTGGATACGTTACTAACCCTTACTGTGTTTCCACTGAATGGACCACTCCCATGATCTGGCAGACATCTTAATAACTCCTTTTTACTTATTGTCTTTCTTGCTCCCAATATATAAACTTAACTTTTATAAGGGGTCAGTAACAACAAATATGTTTCTGTGAGTTCATAGATTTATCACCATCTCACTGTCTTAGATTATAAACTTCTGATAGGCATAAATCAAGTGAATTTTACATAGTCATTGTATATCTCCATAACTATTTAAGAATCTAATGAAACCTCAAATCTTTTTTTTATTAAATGAGCTGTCTTCAAAGTAAATAAGTACATAGGAACCAGGAATGTAATAAATCTTTTGATGTTGACAAAATAAAAAACTAACTAGACTACAAAGGATTTCACTTATTCAGTTAATGTATTTAACAAGTGTTGAGTGAGCTTCTGCTGTATACCCTGCACTGGAAGTTTTTCCTTTACTATAGAAGTTGGAAATATATCATCATGTATAGTATATAATGCATATACATAATGTCTATATCTTATATACATATATGTATATTGTTGTATACATTAGATAATAGAATGCATATTGTAATGCATATGGTAACTGTGTATATGCATTTTATAATATAATCTGTATTAACAAAGGCATATGTAAGTTTAGACTCCCTTTCAGGTCACTGCCTCCATCATGTAATCTGAAAGGGGATCCTGCGGGGGAATAGCTAAAACTTTGCTTTATGACCTTCGTTTGTCAAAATACGGCAGCTTCTGGCACCGCTCCTGGTGGCTGTCCCTGCACATCCAGTCTGCGCTGTCCTCATTGTCCCTTTAGGTTGGTTCCCTGTATAATGCTTCCAGTAGCACAGTGGCAAAAACTTCTGTCAGAGACTATTCTTCTCTCTCCCTCAATGCCCAGCTTTAGTATGGTTCTAATAAAATGGCTCAGAAAGCCAGGCTTGTCATTTGGGGAGGCCTGAAGTCTAGTGTCTAAATAGTGGTCTGCAAGCGACTGCTATTCCCACAACCTCTAGAGCCTTTTTGACCATGAACCACAGAAAAAAAACATATTTTGCATTATGACCCAGAACACACACCCCATACATATCTGTAGGTGCAGACAGACTGAAAACAAAGATTTTGTGAAATAGTGTTTACTTACCCTCACTGTGCTGGATGTCATCACCCTGCTATTTTCTCTCCTGTGGTTTTCTATTCTATCTCACTGAACTCATCCTGGTTAGCACCAGTATATAGGTTTGGTGATCGAGTAATGGGTCACAAGCCACACTTTGACAAACTGCTTTGAAGATTTCATAAGCCAGGCATGTTCAACACACCAATAGTCATTCTCTACTGAAATGACATGCTGTCATCCGTGATACTATATTCTACTCCTGGGCAGATTGGTGCTTTATTTGTCAGCATCTTGCTGGGTTGCAGAAATAGCTCTCTCAATACACTTAGTGTGGGTCTTGGGTTGGATGTCGGGCTTCTAAGCTGGAGACAATTCATGACCTCATAGATCTTAATGCTTCCGTACTCCTTAATGCAGCAAATATTTATTGAGTATTAAGCTAAAAGGTGGGGATACAAAAGGAATAAAACAAATTCCTTGCCCTTGCTGCACTTAAGTGCAGTGGGGAGACAGGTAGAAAACAAATATATAATGTCTTATCATATATCATTAAGAGGTCAGTGCCCTGCAGGAGGGTAAAGCTGGGTAAAGGGATAGAGGGAGGTACCAGGGAGTGGCTGGCCAGAACAGCCTCTAATAAAACCAGAAGGGAGTGAGCCGCCATCACGTGTCCTTTCTTCCCTACTTCTATGAATTCCTACAACCCCAGTCTCCCCACCCCCATTCTCTTCCACCGTGATGCCTTCTCTGACTCTATCTATCATCGGTTATTTCCAGGTCTCAACTTCATCGTCACCATCCCAGAGAGTCCTGCCCTGACCCCACAGTCACACATATGTCTCCCCTGTTCCTTCACAGCACTTCCTATTTTGTAACTATATTTCTGGGTGTATTTATTTTATAATGCCTTCCTCCCCTGCATACTACCAACTCCCCTGGCAGCTAACACAGTACTTAGAGTAGAGTGGGCTCTTGGTAAATATTAGCTGACTGAATAAATGAACAAATGAAATGCATAAATAAATGAAGCTAACGAATGCTCTCCTAAATTTGTGTGCTCTTCCAACCTGACACGGCCTTGTGGCATCTTGTAGCTGAAAATACTACATTTTTTAAATCTCTCAGATTGTCTTTTTAAATTTATCTTTGAATTCTCCCCAGAACTTTGCAGAGTAACTTATACATCAAGGGTCAATGAAAATTTGTTATTCAGTGAACAGATTAACTGATCTCACTTACAAACTTTTTCTGAAAGGACTCAAACTGTATTGTGATATAGGTATGATAAAGGATGTCTGTGTAAATGACACCCCACATCCTTGTCATGTGTCCTAAGTGTAAACACTCTGAGACTCACACCACTCGCCCCGCACATTTAGTTCATGTGAAAGGATGTAGCTGGACCTGAGATCTGAGCGAACATTCAAACCTATGTGATGGAACCCAGATTAAAATGGTGTTTGATTTTTTAACGTATTTTTAAATTGAGTTTAGTTCCTTAAATTGAGTTTAGCCATTATAAGATGTAGGGAACTTTTTATAAATGAGCCTTATCTTTTAAAAAAAAATGTTTTATTATGACATTTTTCAAACACAAAAGGGTAAAGAATATATAACATATCGCTATCTCTCAGATTCAACAGTTATCAAGATTTTGCCAGGTTTGCTTCATTATACTTCTTTCTGTTTGTTAAAGCATTTCAAATCAGATAGAGATATCATTTCATTGAACTCCATACAATC
The DNA here is from genome assembly GCF_002007445.2 of Ailuropoda melanoleuca. NCBI lineage: Eukaryota > Metazoa > Chordata > Mammalia > Carnivora > Ursidae > Ailuropoda > Ailuropoda melanoleuca. The sequence continues at coordinate 72,474,120 of NC_048224.1, forward strand.
AGTATGCATTCTAGAAAATATGGATATGTTCTTAACTACCCATAGTGCTAATTTTATACTTAACGAAATTGACCACAATTCTGTGATGTAACCTAATCTCCAGTTCATATTCAAGGTGCTTTGATTGTCATTTTTCAGAAATGTCTTTTAACAGTTGGGCTGCTTCAGTCAAGATTCAGACATGGTCCACACATTACGTTGGGTTGTTCTGTTCCCTAAGTCTTTAATCATCCTACTCATTTTTATCTCCTCCATTGACTTGTAGAAATTAGTGCAGTTTTCTTATAAGATGTACCCAGTGTACCTTTGAATTATCTCTTTGCTTCCTTAGGGTGACATTTAACTTGTTCCTGCATCCCCATTGTTTTCTTGGAAATGGACATTAGCTACAATATTTTGAAAACCTGATGAACATGGACATAGGGCGAGTTACAACTTCCTCTCTGCCACACTGCCAGAGTCATTTCTATTTCAGTGGTAGGAGCCTGAAAGCCCCTCTGTCATTCAGGAGTATATAGCCAACATCACTTTCAGTGCTTGGGTGTAGAAACGCTGACCAATGTCCTGCCACTGGTAGGGAATTTTGAGAAAGCTTCTAGAGTTGATACTCTAAAAATGCTTCTAAAACACATTAATGATTATAACATCTCACCAGGAAACCTATTTTGCATGTTTTCTTTATTGGGAAAGGATGATATGACTGGACTTCAGGTCCACCTGTATAAGATTCACTTATTTTCTTCCTTCCTGTTTCCGTAGACCCCATCCAGATTCCCATCTTTATTCTTTTTCTCATAGTAGGTACAGTGGTCTTTAATTTGTATTGTCCTTCAAATAGCCCTTCTTTAGCCCACCCTTCACAACACCAGTTCAACATTTTTCCCAGAAATCTGCTAGCTCCCAGTTGCCCTCTAAATAAAGTTTAAACTCATTGGCTTGCCATTCAAGACTTTAATTCTAATCGTAAGAACTAGAAACCTACATTTTAATAGGACTTAAGAGTTTAAGTTTTTCATATATACTTGCTCAATTATTTCGTTCACACAAAGGCTGTATTATAGAATCAGATGGGTTCAGTTCAACAAATATTAAGGTAAGCACAATTATTTAATAGTTATGCCAGGCACTGTGCTAAGTGCATGGAATAAAGACAAGATGTAGTCCTGTTCTTGAGGACTTTACAGTTCCTTAGTGAAGAGAGAGTTTGAATATGTGTGCTAAGATAGGCCTGTGTGGTAGGAGGGTGGAGGGAGGGAAGGATGAGGAGAGACTCTTAGCAGATGTCTCCATGCACCTGCCAAGCTATTCCCTCTGCCTGGGTTGCCCCTTTCTCCTCTCTGCCCATCAGAATCCTACCTGTTCTTTAAGACCTGGGTCAAATGCCATCTATTCCATAGTGTCTGGCTTATCAATGGTCCAGAAAAGAGATGATGTTTCTGTCCTTCACTAGGCCTACTACAGGGAGAGGCAGACTCTCGGTACATAATTATTTTTTTAATGTTAACACAAGTCTTGCATTTGCATTTAGGAATAAAGACAGGCTTCCTCACGTGTGCACCTGTACTATAGAGAGTTGCCAGTCTCACAAGGTGAGTGGAACCAGAGAAGCAGCAGAAGGGTTAGGATCATTTGTAAAGCTTTCCTCCATAGAGAGGATAAATGATACAATCTCACTAATTCATATTAATTCAAGGGAAGGCAAGTGTTATTTTTTTTTTAATTTTTGCATTTGAGTATAATTGACACACAATGTTACATCAGTTTCAGGTGCACAGCAGAGTGATTCAGCAAGTTTATATGTGGTGCTCCCCACAAGCGCAGCTCCCATCGGTCACCATACAAGCTATTACAGTACTATTGACTGTATTCCCTGTGCAGTGCCTTTCATCCCTGTGACTTTCTCATTCCACAGCTGGAAGTCTGTGCCTCCCACTCCTCATCATCCATTTTGCCCATCCTGGTACCCCTCCGGCAACCATCAGTTTGTTCTCTGTATTTATAGGTCTGATTCTACTGTTTGTTTGTTTATTCATTTGTTTGGTTGGGTTTTTTTTAGATGTGAGTGAAATCATATGGCGTTTGTCTTTCTCAATCTGACTTATTTCACTTAGCAGAATACCCTCTGGGTCCACCCATGTTGTTGCAAATGGCATGATCTCATCCTTTGTGTGGCTGTGTAATATTTCACTGTGTGTACACACATACTTCATCTTCCTTATCCACTTGTCTATTGATGGCTAAATGTTAATTATTGTTTGAATTGTTCAAGTTTTATGAATTTTCAGTGTATATATTTTTTAAAGATTTTATTTATTTCTTTGAGAGAAAGACAGCACAAGTGGGGGGGGGAAGGGGCAGAAGGAGAAGCAGACTCCCCACCGAGCAGAGAGCAGGATTCGGGGCTCGATCCCAGGACTCTGGGCTCATGACCCGAGCTGAAGGCAGACGCTAAACCACCCGAGCCACCCAGGTGCCCCTTCAGCGTATATTTTTATATAGTCATAGAATACTGGTGCGGAGAGGACAACCTGGCCTGGCCTTTTTAAGAGTAACAGATAAGGAAACTGAAGCCCAGTTGGTGCAGGTTCTCCCCCAAGGTCATATGGAGCCATACTCCGACCTTTGACTCCCCTTTCAGTGTTCTTATGTTTTGTCTGAAAAGCATTAGCTTAGTTAAAGTTAATGAAGTATAGCTATAGGCAAATGGAATTAAAAACAATGTTATTCACTGGATTAATTGATCCTCTTGGTTTTCCCATTTACCTGGGACTGGTTAAAAATGCAGTTTATTGAGCCCCACCCCAGACCCACTGAATCAGGTGGGGCCCAGCCTTCTGGGAGAATCTGATGTGCAGAGATTCTGATCACCACTGATTCCCATTGTAAGTCAGCATATCTTTTTCAAAGTTAGCTTTAAAAAAAAAAAAGTGCAAAGCCTTGTGCAAGTGATCACAAAGTTTGAGTCAGTGGGTTGCAAATTAATGAGGTTTTGCTGCATAAAATAAGCCAGAAGAGGAAGAAACGGAAAGGAAAAGAAAATGAGAGAAGAGGGAGAGGATGGCCGTGAAGGACCCACAAATTACAGCAGTTCGTGGGTTCTGCTGAGGAGAAGGAATCTGAAATTCAGGATTATCCTGCCTCTAGCAGGTTATTCGATCTCCTTTTGGTGAGAAAGGACCTTGAAATGTCAATGTAACCTCATCTTCCTTTGCTCACAGATCTTGGCAGACATTCTTTCAGGCTCTGATGACAGTACCTACTTTGAAAATCGGGAAAGGTCCATGTAATTGCATCTTAGCAGATGACAGACATTTATAAAGGAAATCACTGAAGTGTTACTGTCATTTCTCTAAGATAAAATACTGGAAGTCAAAGGAAGGGAGAAAAGAAAACAGGGCAGCGACGCAATACTTCTGTTCTCTTTATTGCACTCCCTCACTCTCTGCCGGGTATCCAGTCCTTGGGAGACCAAAGACAAAAATGTTTTGGAGAGGTTGCAGCCTGAACAGAAGTTCAGTTGCTCCTTGTTCAAATCATAACCAGTTAAAATTGATATCATCAGTATATCTTGGAAGGGGTAGTCTCTAGACCTTTCTAAGGTGTGTCAGTAATCAGATTTCATATATTTTATGGGTCTTCAATTTTTTTTTTTAAGATTTTATTTATTTATTTGACAGGGGGGGAGCACAAGCAGAGGGAGGAGGAGAGGGCGAGGGAGAAGCAGGCTCTCCGCTGAGCAGGGAGCCCAATGTGAGGCCCAGTCCCAGGACCCTGGGATCATGACCTGAGCCGAAGGCAGCTGCCCGACCGACTGGGCGGCCACTCAGGTGCCCCACGGGTCTTCAATTCTTAACTCTTTTTTTGTACTTCTAGCCCTTCCCAAAGCCCTTCTACTGGCTAAAAGATGCATTCAAGTTTAAGAGGGCAGACAACTTGGCAGGAGGGACCTCCATGGCTGGCAGTTTTGTTAGCCTTTCTAGAAAATCACCACCTATACTAATCTATAGGAAGCTTCATTCTCCAAGTCACATTTATATTTTATTTCTTCATCCCCAAACTGGCTCGTACCAGGGCCAAAGTAAGGGAACTTACTTTATTCAGTCTTCATCATAGACAACTGGCTTGTTTTTAAATTCAGGGTCATAAAAGAAGCTCAGAATATATGCTGTTAGAGAAACATGGGATCAGATCCTGGGTCAGCCACTCTGTGACCTTAGGCAAGACACTTCATCTCTCTCAACCTACCTGGTTTTTTTGTAAAAGTGAGATTGTTTAGCCTAGGATTATTTCTGAGGATTAAAGACATTAATTACCCTAGAGATATCTTGTGGACCCTGAAACTTGAAGGAACACAATTTGAGAACTATAGGACTGAGAGAACTAAGTAGTGGAAGAGAAAGGAAGAATATTTTATCAACAAAACTGGGAGGAATATTTCACATTACAAGAATTACATAGAAATTAAGAAGAACTTAATGTGTCACTGATTATATTTTTCTTCCAGGGCAAAAAGCATTTCTGAGTATTTTTACCTTGTATTCTCTTCTTGACTGATTTTGAAATATATAAAATTAGGAATCATCCATCTCTTTGTTAAGAAATATTTTTCTGTTGCTCAAACTAATTGTTTCTTCTTATCCCAACATTTTCCATTTCTTAATAATACTCTTCAGAGGAAAATAATTCTTCCTATCACATTTGGAAGATTTTTCCTTTTTATCCTAATTTATTTTGCATGACTTTTGAAGTTTCTGGTCATTTTGAGTATTTGCAGTACCTTTTAAAATGCCATTTCTTAAGCACCCTCATAAATGCATTAGTGGACAATTTATTATAGTTCTATACACAGTGTGACATGTTCTCACAGTAGCTGCGTCATTCTTGGTTTGTTATGTTTTATGAAATGTTCCTGTAATGCCAGTAAACAAAAATAAGTCTTACAGGAAAAAGAAGGATTTGGGGTGAACATTAGGTCCTAAAGAAGGATCCCAGCACTTGGGTACTAATGGGATTTGCCCTCAGAACCTACAAAAGGAATGAGTCCCTGAGAACTGGCAGAAAGAATAATGTATATCCCACTGTGAACAAAGAACTCTAATCAATTTACTCCTCTGTTGAAAGATAGGTTACATTGATCTCTAGGAAATAACATCGTTTAAGTGAACCTCCATTTCTAAGACGAGTAGCTACTTGGAATAGTTACCACCATATAATCTCAGGGGCACTTCCAAAGAAAAGAAAACCATTTTTTTTTTTTATTTCAAATGCTCAGAGGCTGCTTCTAGTTATGGGAACATCAGAAACAGTATTGAGTGTTTTGAACAACTGGCTCAGTGCTTGTCCATCTTTATAAGCTGGAGAAAAGCAGACAAAGATGGCCGTCTTTCCAGAGTCACATACTTTGTGGAGGAAGGCAGAGGAGCTGTGCGTCAGGATGGACATTTGGTTCCTGCCTTTTGCAGCCTGGTTAAAATTCTCCACCAGAACTGACACAGAAGAGGGTGGGCCAAAGGGATGGGCTGGAAAAGCAGATCCTGCCCAAGCCAAATGGTGTTTGGATTTTCTTAGACACCAAGAAGGCACACGGCTTTCATTCCTCTCCAGAGCAATTCCAAACTAAAACATCTGAACATTCCTCTCTCCTCTCACTCTGGTTAATTTTCCTTTTTTTTTTTTTTTTGAACATACTGTAGTCTGACTGTGCGTGTGTGTGTGCATGTGTACACAAAATTGCAGATTGCATGGCCCTGCTTCAGCCAACCATAAACTCCGTGAGGTCAGGAACCATCTATTCTATTCACTGCTACCTTCCCAGGGCCTAGAACAGTTTGTGAAACCTAAGTACTCATTAAATAAAGATTGGTCAGAATGAATGAATGAATGAATGAATGAATGAATGAATGAATGAATGGTAGCCTCTAATGAGTAATGGTATTAACTTCAGAAAATCTGACTGAGAAAACCAATTGTTTTCCTATAACAAATAGTGCCACTTTTAGCCTCTGGGACATTCATATGAGGAAACTCATTATGACATTAACTTTCCTTTTGGTGACATAATAAAAATGTAGCTGAACTATGAGTTGTGGGGTGTTTGTATTGGTGTTGCAGTTAGGAAGTTAGTAATTCCTGGAAATGTTGGTAATTCAAGGAAAGTGGACTGAAGACCTTAGCCAGCTAAAAACAGCCAGCCTAAAAGGCAAGCCATTAGGCAGTGACGCTGGGAAAAAAAGGTCATGCTTGAAAGATCATCGCTTACAGTCAGAAATAGATCTAATAAAGAAGTAATGAATGGGCCACAAAAGCCGAAAAGAGATGTCTTACAGACTAAGGAATGGAGCCTGTTCACTATAAGAAATAAAGACTCAGGGAAAGAGAGAAAGCACCCCCTGAAGCCATCCAGCAGAACCAAATAGAAACAGAATTTGGGACAAAATAACAACATCAACAAACCCATTTAAGATATAAGAATGCAATGGAGAAAAATTCGAACATGTTCAATCCAAGATTAAAATGTAAATGAGCCATTGCACTACTGGGTATTTACCCCAAAGATAGAGACATAGTGAAGAGAAGGGCCATATGCACCCCAATGTTCATAGCAGCATTGTCCACAATAGCTAAATCGTGGAAGGAACCGAGATGCCCTTCAACAGATGACTGGATTAAGAAGTTGTGGTCCATACATAAGAACTAGGATGATCGGTAGGGGAAGAAAGAGATAAAGAAAGGGGGGGTAATCAGAAGGGGGAATGAAACATGAGAGACTATGGACTATGAGAAACAAACTGAGGGCTTCAGAGGGGAGGGAGGTGGGGGAATGGGATAGACTGGTGATGGGTAGTAAGGAGGGCACGTAATGCATGGTGCACTGGGTGTTATACGCAACTAATGGAGCATCGAACTTTACATCGGAATCCGGGGATGTACTGTATGGTGACTAACATAATATAATAAAAAATCATTGAAAAAAAAAAGAAAAAAAAAGAAGTTGTGGTCCATATATACAGTGGAATATTACTCAGCTATCAGAAAGAACGATTTCTCAACATTTGCTGCAACATGGACAGCACTGGAGGAGATAATGCTAAGTGAAATAAGTCAAGCAGAGAAAGACAATTATCATATGGTTTCTCTCATCTATGGAACATAAGAACTAGGAAGATCCGTAGGGGAAGAAAGGAATAAAGAAAGGGGGGGTAATCAGAAGGGGGAATGAAACATGAGAGACTATGGACTATGAGAAACAAACTGAGGGCTTCAGAGGGGAGGGAGGTGGGGGAATGGGATAGACTGGTGATGGGTAGTAAGGAGGGCACGTAATGCATGGTGCACTGGGTGTTATACGCAACTAATGGAGCATCGAACTTTACATCGGAATCCGGGGATGTACTGTATGGTGACTAACATAATATAATAAAAAATCATTGAAAAAAAAAAGAAAAAAAAAGAAGTTGTGGTCCATATATACAGTGGAATATTACTCAGCTATCAGAAAGAACGATTTCTCAACATTTGCTGCAACATGGACAGCACTGGAGGAGATAATGCTAAGTGAAATAAGTCAAGCAGAGAAAGACAATTATCATATGGTTTCTCTCATCTATGGAACATAAGAACTAGGAAGATCCGTAGGGGAAGAAAGGAATAAAGAAAGGGGGGGTAATCAGAAGGGGGAATGAAACATGAGAGACTATGGACTATGAGAAACAAACTGAGGGCTTCAGAGGGGAGGGAGGTGGGGGAATGGGATAGACTGGTGATGGGTAGTAAGGAGGGCACGTAATGCATGGTGCACTGGGTGTTATACGCAACTAATGAATCATCGAACTTTACATCAGAAACCAGAGATGTACTGTATGGTGACTAACATAATAAAATTAAAAAACATTAAAAAATAAAAATAAAACGTAAATGAGAAAATCTAAAAAGAAAGCAAATTTCCAAAAGATTTGATAAGTAGAGTCCAGGTTAATGGCTGAACATGATGCTCTCCTTCGGGCCCCCACCTCAGCTCCCCACCCACAGGAACCCCGGTTTGGGTGACTTCCGAGGGACATTGAGCTGATGTGTGCAGATGGGAAGATGAGCTGAAGAAGAAAAGGAGAGAGGCTAAAAGCAGATGGAGATGAAGCTCAAAAAGGTACCCCATGCAGGAGATTAAAATGAGAGGAGTTTTCAGTCTAGCAAATTACATTGTTCCATCAACATATATTTTGAGGTGGGGAAGATGAGGTAACGGTGACCTGTCAGAACACTTTCATGAGCAGGGATCCCTATTTCCAGAGGCCCTGTCACGGGGGCAGCTGGGTGGCCGGGACCTGCCAGGTCAGGGAGGGAATCCCTGACCTGGACCCTGAAGGGTGGGTGGACATGCTGGCCCGGCTGGACAGAAGGCGGTGGAAGCACTGTCGGTGGGGAAGCTTCGATTCAGACAGTGACCGCCTGCATTGGCCAAGCTGGAAAGGGGCCAACGTGTGGCTGGTACTGAATGGGCGATATGTCTGTTTCCATCAAAAATAAGTGCCAGTTAAAAATCAGACCTATGAGGAAAGAGATGTCATTCTTCATAGCTAAATTCTTAAGCTTAATTCTAAATTCTATTATGCATCCAAACCTTTTTTGTAGGCTTGTCTTTTGGAAATCTACATCAGTCTTTTTCCCACCTTCTCCAGTACAGGACTATATTACCAAACTTCCTGTCGCCTTTTCCCGGGAGTTAGGGTGTTCGTCTTGGAATCTCAGTTGTGACAACATGCCGGACAGGCACGTCACTGCCCCCACACCTGTCGGAGCGCCTGATTCTGCAGCCCTTTAAAATGCAATGTAAAGTAGTCATGTTTGGCTTCGTGCAAGTTCATTGCTAAGTTCGGGACGCTTGTTAGCGTAGTGCCATGTTTTTCCTTCTTTTGCGCTTAGAGTTTCTACCCAAAGATGTCGCCTCTTTCCCTTGTAATTTTCTGTTTCCAGACTCTCATGAACGTAAAAAACTAGACCGTTGATCTTAATTATAAATAGATTAAAAGCAAGCAGGTGCAGAGGGAGAATCTCACGATGTTTTTCTCGTAGTAATGTTCTAATGTTTGGACTGGTATGGACTTTAGGACTCAATTTTGACCACCAGACAGCACGTGCTTCCTGGTTCTCAACTGTTTTGTCACCAGATAACAGCGTTATTGAAAGGTGCTATGTCATATGTTTACTTTTGAAAATCATTCTGACAAAAGGCTAGGGTTTGTTATGAGTTAATTAGTGTAGGACAAAGAGGAGTTATTAAAACAGAGTGGATCTTGTTCAAGGACACTTACCCCATTAAATGTTACTGCATCTCCGTCTGCTGAGCGGATATGTTTGAAACAGCAGTGATGGGTCCCCGCCCCTGAACCTCCGTCAGTGCTGGCACGGGGCTCTGCTGGGCTAGGCTAGTCCCAGCTCGCTAAGGTTATGCAGACTTTTGTACTCACAGGGATGTCTGGCTTTGTAGTACAGGGGACTAAGGTTTTTTTCTGACAGCAGTGACTTGGTACTTTGGCCATTTAAATGGAATATTCATCTGAGAGACATTCCGGTATCTGGATTTCGGCTCTCTGGTTCAAAATGCGATGTTGCAGGCGGACTGCCAGAGGTCACACATGAAAATCCTCTCACTGTGGTTAATGACTTTTGGGCCCCAGAGTCTTATAATTATGGATCTGATCTTGCAATTGTATATTACATCAACCTGATTCGTGCTGTCTTCTAGAAATGGATTAAATCCTCTGGAAAACTAAAGGTAATGAAAGATTGCCCTTCACTTAGACTTTCTCAGTTTATATTCCAGTTTCCAGGCCTATGGCACAATGCCCTTGATAACATTAGGAAGATATCTCATGGAACCCTTATGTCCCTTTGTAATTTGGCCTTGGGAGGCTTCCCACTTCCAAAAGACACCTGCACTGAGAGAGAGCAGGTAAAGCAGACGGGTGACCAGCATTTCACTGGCATCACCTGATTTTGAATATGTCCAATTAGGGTAAGTCATGACTTTTAGGGAGTCACTTGGAATGCCATTTAACTGCTGACTCTCGATTGCAAATACTGCACCCTCCTCCCTTAAAGACTCTACGGATTCTTCTGTGAGAGCTCCCTCCCTGTGAATCACTTCAAGATGTACAGAAATAGTTAGCTGTCATTGTACGTAGTTATTTAAGGAGATCTACTGAGTATTATCTGTGTGAAGAACTCTGTGTTAGACCAGGAGGTGACAGTTTTGTTGGGGAGCTTTCAGGGGATACATTTAGCAGAATATATGGTTCGGTTACAGGGCCACACCTGGGACAAACTATGGGACCAACTGATAATTACTTCACTTGTCTGCTGTCTTAGGAGTCTGTCTTAGGTAATGTAGGGTGTATGATGCCAAAGAGCGTGAGTTAAATGTTTAAATTTATAATACATACTAATCAGTGAAGGGTGGCCTGGGGTGGGTTTTGTGGATATGGATCTAGACATTGGTTCTGAAAGGACAAGAGAATTAGATGAGCAGAGCAGAGTGGAAAGGAGGCACAAGGGAGAACAGTGTGCTCACGGGCCAGCCAGGGCATCAGCATGACTTGGGTGCTGGGTGGAGGCAATCTATGGAAGGCTGTCAAAACCAGGCCAGGTGTTTGAAGCTGGGTAATAATTAAGAGCCACTGAAAATCTTGAGCAAAAAAGTGTTATGATTAAAGCCATGGGAAAGGAAGTTTTGTTTGATATGTAAAATGAATGAAAGAAAGTCAGCAAAGGGGCTACTATAGTCATCATGCCATAAGTCTCCAAGGGCCTGGACAAGGATGGACTCATAAGAATGGAGAAGAAATGGAATGCTATGCTGAAGACGTATTTTATTTTTATAATGTGACACACCATAAAGTTTAGTGGTAGTTGAGATATGGGAAGACCCTTCAGAAGTAAGGAACCCCTGGGCCTGCATGGCAGGTTAAATGGAATGGAGAGGAGGGAGCATAGGGAAAGAGGAGGAAAGAGAAGGGAGAAGCTATAACTTAGGATGAGAACAGCTTTGCCATTCAATAAAATAAATAAAATTTTTGCTTGGCTTCCTCAGAATTTCACTTGGGATAGAAAGAAGGAAGGAGAAGCCTTTAATTTGTCATTTTGAAAAAAGAGTTCAGCTTTCTGGATCTTTTTCTCTTTTATTATCAATGATACACCACCATCCTCTTGATATCCAAACCAGTATCCAAACTGGAAATTCACTTTTTCTTCACTCTTTCTTAATCTTTGTATCCAGTCATCCTGAACTAGATCGTCTTCCTTTAAAAAAAAAAAAAAAGTCTGCTTTATCATCATCCTGTCCTTAGCACTTTTGATGCCTCTGTCCTAAACCATGTTTAACTCTGTTTCTTTCATTGACTGTCATACCCCACCATATCCCAGGTACTTAGGTGGAAGGAGGTGGTGCGTGTTAGTGTTTGACATGCCAAAGTGTAGTCCAAAGTGGAGAGACATGAAATTTTCATTTATGAATAAAAATTCTTTTCTCTCTCAAATTAAAATAATTGGCTCTGTTGCACTCTGAAAGGAGGCCACTTACCGGGGACTGTGACAGCTCCCTCTCTTCAAGATCTAATCCAAATAGGGAATCTACAATCTTTCCAAAGGGTTGAGGGGAGACATCCCAACTTGGACCAAAGGGTAGTGCGTGTGAAGAGTTGAATCTACATCTTGAATGGCGTAGATGGGGCACTGCCTGAGCCTTTTATCTTTCAAGAAGGGCATCTCTTTCAGGAGAAAGAGCCAGCTGGGTTTCTGAAGCTTCTGGGTTCATGGAAACTTTTGAGTTTCTTCCATAATTAGAATAAAGCACAGAGTGCTCCTGGCCATTAGGAAAACCAGAACAAGAAATCGTGTTTTTTTTCCATATACATTTTCTTAGTCCATTTCCCTGGGACATAAAAAAGAAGCAAAAAAACATCTTAACTGTCATAGGATTTCTCAGCTGTATTGTGTGCTTACAAGGTAATTTACCTAAAGCAATGTGATAACCGGAAGTACTTTGAGATTATCAAACACAGCATAATGCAAACTTAATGTGATCAAAATAATTAAATTCTGACACCATTCCTAAAGAATAAGGCCAAGTTATGACATGAAGCGCAGCTTTCTTGATACAATTCATATCCTTATGTTTATGTTTTAATACAGCCATTCTGGATATTTATGATGTTACTTTCAGCCAGTAAGAACATCTGTTATATTTTTCAGCTTCTCCAGTTGGCAACGGTTATATCAAACCTCCAGTTCCACCTGTTTCTGGCACGCAGAGAGAGAAAGGGCCGCCAGCCATGTTACCCATCAATGTGGACCCAGACAGCAAACCAGGAGAATATGTCCTCAAGAGTTTATTTGTCAACTTCACCACTCAAGCTGAGCGCAAGATTCGCATCATTATGGCAGAGCCTCTGGTGAGTTTATGCCACGACACCCTTTAAAATTCATCTTTACACTAAATATAGTAGATTTTACAGCTCCAAGAAGAGATGGATTGCTTTTCCCCTGATTTCCCAAGGTGGTTTTGATACCATAGGTAAATTTTTAAAAAGTTATAATGAAGTCTCCTGATTTAAGAAAAGAAAATGAGAGTCAAGGACTTCAAAACAGTCCTTGGCAAATACATTTAAGTAGCCTGTTTCTCTACGACAGTTAAGACTAATAAGCATAATTTAACAATAAGGAGGAATCCTAGAAAATTTGTGTTCAGGGTCTCTGCTATGTACATACACTTTAGTCAAAATCTTTTGTCTGTTTTTAAAGTAAATGAGAAAAAAAAAATCATTCTTCAAGTGGCTGCCTGGACTCCCAGTTTGAGAACATACGGTCTCAGTGATGTATTGTCTGAAGAAGTTATTTGGTGAGTCATTCAGAAACACCTCTTTGTTTTCTGAAAATTGGAGGACAGGAGATTCTCGGCTCACTTACCTTTAGGTCCCTTATTAGACAGATAATGTCCTTGGACGTCAGTATCTTTTTTGCAGATGATTCTGCTACAAAGTAAGGCCTGTGTTTCAACCTTATGTGAATTGCTCTAACAAGGGCTCTACAGACAAGAGTCCTGAATCTCAAAAGGACAGTCGGAAGGAAGAAAGTCCAATTGGTAGATTCAGATTACTTGTTTTCTGACCTTCTCGGGACACACACAATAAGAGAAAAGGAAAGGAATTCCGAATGACACAGCTTTTTCTATGAAACTCGGCTTTGTACCTCATACTGGGGCATGAGATGATGTGAGGTTGGCTTTACAGCATCAGGGCTTAAAATAATTGAATATAATTCTATTGAACCCACAACATAGGTCTTTGAAAAAATACGTAATGGATGATGCTCAACATTATCTGTTAAAAATAACCTTTGTGGGGGTTCCGGGGGGCTCAGTCGGTTAAGCGTCTGCCTTTGGCTCAGGTCATGATCCCAGGGTCCCGGGATCGAGCCCCACATCGGGCTCCCTGCTCAGCGGGGAGTCTGTTTCTCCCTCCTCCTCTGCCCCTCTGTCTGCTGGCGATCACTCTCTCTCTCTTTCTCTAAAAAAAAATAATAACCTTTGTGGGGTCCCCTAGGTGGCTCAGTCTGTTAAGTGTCTGACTCTTGGTTTTGGCTCAGATAGTGATCTCAGGGTTGTGAGATCGAGCCCCACGTTGGACTCTGCGCTCAGCATGGAGTCTGCTTGAAATTCTCTCTCTCCCTTTCCCTCTGCCCCTAACCCTCCACTCTCCCTCTCAAAAAAAAAAGGGGGGGGCGCCTGGGTGGTGCAGTCATTAAGCGTCTGCCTTTAGCTCAGGGCGTGATCCTGGCGTTATGGGATCAAGCCCCACATCAGGCTCCTCTGTTGTGAGCCTGCTTCTCCCTCTCCCACTCCCCCTGCTTGTGTTCTCTCTCGCTGGCTGTCTCTGTAAAATAAATAAATAAAATCTTAAAAAAAAAAAAAAAGGAAAAAAGACCTTTGTAAGAATCACAATTTAAGGTTTGGGAGCCAAAATTCAAGAATATTTGTTAAATATGTGGTTGCCTGAAAGTTACAAATTTTGCATTTTAAATTTTTTATTTAGAGACACGCCTGGGTGGCTCAGTTGGTTAAGCATCTGCCTTCAGCTCAGGTCATGATCTCAGGGTCCTGGGATTAAGTCCTGCATCCGGCTCCCTGCCCAGTGGGGAGCCTGCTTCTCCCTCTGCCTGCTGGTCCCCCTGCTTGTGTGTCCCCCCGCCCACCCCCGGCAAGCAAGCAAGCAAGAAAATAAACAAATTAAATAAATAAATGTTTTTATTAAATCAATGGAGGTTATCTTCATGAGTTCTAGCTTCCTATTTTATAGAAGGTTTCTTGGTTTTGTAGTTTTAATCCTTTAAAACTTAGTACAGTATCTTTTCCCCTTTCACTCATTTTTAAAATTTTTTTTTCTGTTATTCTTACTGCTAATAATAATAGCTAATATTCCTGGAGTACTTACTATGTGCCAGGCACTGGGCTTAATTTATTGTCTCCTTTAATCTTCACAGTGACCTTAGGTAGGTGGTATTTATATCCCCATTTACAGATGGGAAATGTTGGCACAGAGTGGGCAAAGACACCCAAGGTCACATAGCGTTGACTTGAACTCAGGCTGGATGAGCCCACCTCTGAACCCTCTACATTCAGTTGCCAGTCTTTATGTGGTCATCCTTGTGCGGATACCTTCGTTAATGTCTTAGAACAAACCAACACAGGGCTCTCCAATAACTTAATCAGCCAGAAATCAAATACCCAAGTTCTCCTTGCCCATAACTGTGCCGAGCCTTGGAACCCTCTGAGCACCTCAAGAAATGCTGAGGCTATGCAGCCTGGTGGAGGGTGAGAAGCCACCTTGCTCCAGTGTCAAGGGGGAGTTTAAGGAGCAGAGAGCGGGAAGGCACAAAGAAGAGTCATGTCACTTCCTAACAGTGGCAGATCAGGGTTCTCTGAAGTCGTGTGGCATGGTGAATTGTCCTAAGGAACTGGGAAGTTCTACAAACGTTGAAAGAAATGCTAAGAAGGCAGGGCCCTGACATCTTTTGAGCCATCTGTCTTTCCAAAATAATAGCTTATATGTCATTATTTGAGAACTTACCAAGTAAAATAGTTTGGGTTTAACTTTCTGATCTTTACTAGCTTGGAATTTATTTGCGTGGCATTCTCTTCTTGGAGTAAACATTATGTCTGAGCAACTAATATGTGCCACAGCATTCCTTTAATTAGAGGTAGGCATTTTGATCCCTTTCAGTGAGACAACTTAAATATCGCCAAACAAGAAAAATGGAAAAGAAAAAGTATAAGTCCTGTTCATTAGCAAATCTTCATGGTGCACTGAGGGGAAGAGTCCCCTAGATGCTGAGGGCCAAATAGAAGAACATTATGTTTCTAGCTCAAGAAACGTATCAATCAATTTTTAGTATTGTCGCTTTTTATAAAAAGGGACTGTTTATTGCCTTCATATTTTTGGGCAGAGATGTGAGCTTCCGTGCCATATCCATTTCTGCTCTGCTGGAAAATGCTTAGTAATTTTTGTCCTTGTATTTGCTTACTTATGGGACGATAAATGTGAGTAGATTCTGTGGCTTGCTACTGGATTCAAAAAGTATTAATGTGTATTTGGCATTTTGTTCTGTAGCCATAGCAAGAGGTGTTATTTTTGATGTATGTTTAATATGGTTAAAGTGAATTCCAATAAATGTCCCCTACTATTTCTCTTGCTGAGTTAGGTCTATGTGAAAGACATTGAATCCTTTAAAAGCCTGAGTTTATGTAGGTTTATATCAAATCACAACATTGTATTCTGTTGTCTTTGATGTTATTAAAACTTGTATGGGAGTAGTAAGGGTAATTTTTTAAAAAAATAGAAGTATAGATTTATTACTTGTGGCAATACTCAGGAATTTGTACTTTTCAGTTTACTTTTATAAGACTAAATTCTTCAAAATTCCACATCAGTTAGACTGCATGGGATCAGTTATACACAGTGTTAAAATTGTATTTATGAATTTCCAATATACAAATAGCTAACTTTAAAAAAAAAAGAAAGAAAAGGACGGGAAATAAAGGTGTCCTACCAAAATTAAATTTTAGATTTTTTTCTTTGTAAACATCTTTCACTGGGTTAAAAGTACTGTTCTGTTTGCTCCAAAGATGCTCAGGTCATATTTATTAATATTTATGGGTTAATCAATCATTTTATTCTACTTTTATTGCTTCATGGGCTTAGTTGATAGCATTTGC
The DNA here is from genome assembly GCF_002007445.2 of Ailuropoda melanoleuca. Classification (NCBI taxonomy): domain Eukaryota; kingdom Metazoa; phylum Chordata; class Mammalia; order Carnivora; family Ursidae; genus Ailuropoda; species Ailuropoda melanoleuca. Next base: position 72,490,384 of record NC_048224.1, read on the forward strand.
TCTTATCCAGTCTTACCGTTATTTCACCTTTCCCAAGCAAAGTGTTTTAAACAAGCTAAATTGGGTCATCTGTGGCTTTTTTTTATATTTTTATTTCAGATCAGAAAAAGTACGGAAAATAATACAATGGATGCTCATTCCTTTTGCCTCCTATTCTCTCCCTCTGTTTAAATTATCTTCTTCCCAAAATATGTTTTTTTGTAGTTCTTTAAGTAAGAGTCAGTGGGTGGTGAATCACTTGGTCTTGTTTATCTAAGAGGGCTTTATTTCTCCCTCGGCTGTCAGTGATAGTTCAGCTGGGAATAGAATTCTAGTTTGACATTTACTCCCCCACCCCCAGACTTCTGCTGATATATTTCACTATGTTGCCATTATCATTGCTGTGGCAAAGTCTTTGGCTGATTTGTTATTTCTGGATGTTTGACTTTGTTCCCTGTTTGCTTTTATGGTTTTTCTCTTTGTCTGTAGTGTTCTTCAGTTTCACTACACTCTGTTTGGATGTGGAGTTATTTTTATTTTCTTGTTTGAGACTCCCATGCTTCTTGAATTGAGGTTTCATAACTTTCATCAATTCTGGAAAATTCTTAGCCATTAATTACTTGAGTATTGCCAGTCCTCCACTTTCCCTCTTCTTTTTTTCTGGTATTCCTTTGAGATGTATTTTGAACCTTATGCTGTATTTCATTTTTTTTTTACCCTTCTTTTATTATTTCTGCCTCTTGTCTCTTGCTACTGCATTCTGAGTAATTTTCTCAGGTCCATCCTCAACACTCTCTTAGGCGTGTCTAATCTGTTGTTTAATTTGCCCATTAAGAATTATAATTTTGGTGACTCTGTTTTTCATTTCTGGAAGTGCTGCTGGTTCTCTTTTAAAATCTAGTTGGGGGGCACCTGGGTGGCTCAGTTGGTTAAGCATCTGCCTTCTGTTCAGGTCATGATCCCAGAGTCCCAGAATCGAGCCCCATATCGGGCTCTCTGCTTAGCAGGGAGTCTGCTTCTCCCTCTTCCTCTGCTCATGCTCTCTCTTGCTCGCTCACTCTCCCTCTCTCTCTCAAATAAATACTGAAAAACATGAATTAAAAAATAAAAATAAAATCTAGTTAGGTGTATTTTGTTCCTTTCTTAAGTTTATGATTTCTATTTTATGTCTTTGATCACCTTAAACTACATTTTTTCTGTCCTCTTTTAGATTACCCCCAGAATTATCACTATCTGGGGCCAAATATTATGATGGTTTGGGAGTTTATGCACACAGAAGGTGATACAAGTAAACCCCAAATTCATGTAAGACTTGGGACAATGATTTCAGATTTTCCAGGAAGATGTTGTTGCTGTTTTTACCCAGAACCCAGGCAGGGATCAATGGAATATCTTTTATCTTCCTGTGCCAGTGGATAGATTTTTCTCTATGCATTGTTTCATTTTAAGCACCAGACTTTCTGTATGTGTCTTATTTTCAGGGTCCCACCTCTCAAGGCCCACAGTTTTGTTTCCTGTCCCCAAGTGGGCAACAAAAAAAGCCTTCAGGATAATGAGACCAATAGTTCTCTCCCTGGGCAGCCACTATGTCACCTCATGTTTTCTTGCTCTTCATTTCCCTTTTCCTTTCTGGTGAACTTATTTCTGCATTAAAAAAAAAAAAAAGAAATCCTACATTTCATTCAACATTTCCAAGTGTTTATAGCACATGAGATTTTGAGTTTCCTTAGTCCATTTTCCTGCCAGTCTTCTGTAGAATTCTTGGTTTCCTTCTCATGCAGGTAAGGCTAGGGTGGGCCTTTGCACTGTGTGGGTCATATGTAAGCAGAAGTTCCCATGGCAAGGTGGAGTGACCTTAAAATGCATAAAAGGAAGTGTGAGGGGATTGTCACCAATTCTTCCTCTTCTGATCCTGTCTGATGAATTTTCCCTAAATACAACCCTGTCCTTTTCATTTCCTTGTTCAAAACTTTGTTTCACACTCTTTCACTCCTTGATTTGACTATGACCTGTCTTACTTCCCCCTTGCACCTTTACCAAGCCATGTTTCAAGTCCATGCTTGCCTGCCACTGTGCATTTCCGTGTGCTGCCTCCTTCCTGGATGGCTGCTTACCTCTTCCTCCTGCCTGTCTTTTAGCCTGTGTTTCAAGGTCCCACTCAAGTACCTCGTCATCTGAAAAAGTTTGCTTGATTTCTTCCCTGCTGACTCCATACAGCTATGTAGATGTGAATACACACACCTGTAAATCTCTATCCAAAGCACCCTATCATTCTCTCGAGCAAACTCTACCATGTTTATTGAACTACAGTATTAGAAAATATCAGAGTACATTATAGGTTTTAAGGATAAATAATGCTTTACAAAACTTTGAGTCACATGTATGTATGTCAGACCACAGTGTAAAATATATATTTTTATGGCAGGTGGGTGAGAGATTTAGATTTTTTTAAAGTTGAAGAAACACTCTACTAGTTGGTAAGTTCCTTAGAGGCAGTAATTGTGCCTGATTCATCTTTAACACACACACACACACACACACACACACACACACCCCATGTCCCCATGTCTAGGACTCTGCTTTATATACAATAGACAGTAGTAGTTTTTGAATAAATGAATGAGTGACTGTATGACAAATGAGTGAATGAATAAATGGATGAATAGATGAAACAATTAATATAGTAACTTAAAAGGAATGTCTCTGTAGGGAACTGTGCTTCTGAGGGTCCTCTTGCCAACCTCTAAACTGATGATAATAATGGATTTTGTTTTGTCCTTTGTACTCCTCAGCAGATGATGCCCTGAAATCTGCTGAGTACAAGAAATACTGATTCTTGGCCTTCTGTCTTGGGGCATCTAAGGATACCTCATTATTCATTGATATGGTCACCTGCTCCCCTTTTCACCTTAGCAATATGTGAAGAGGAGAGTCAGGTTGACTCTTAGCAGTTGGACACAGTCTCTGAATGTACGTTCTCGTTATCTATGAGTCTCTCCATTTATATAGCATCTGTCACCGTAGTCACAGGCAATTACCTTCTCAATAAACTCTTCAAAAACAAGACTCTCCAGCTTTTCAAAATCAACAGTACCCATAGTCTTGACTTTATAGATTTAATGGACAAGAACAGATAAAGGTAGAGACAAAACAACTTTTCGTTCAGTCTGATCTGAATTTGAATCCTGATCCAACCTCTGTAGTGTTCTGTGGCCTTGAGCCAGCCAGCCAATCTCCCTTTTTTCTCGTTTGCAAAATTGAAGTAGCAGGACCTAGCACACGCAGCCCTTGAGAGGGTTAGAGGTAATGTGTGGAGCTCCTGATGTACTCCTTAGCACCTGCTTAAGTGCTAAATCATCATCATCGTCCTCGTCATCACTCAAGAGTTGGTATCAACTAACCAAATCTGGTATATTTCTGTGGAAGTCATCCTGGTGTTTCCTCTCTTCGTGTTTGTTCAAGAAGAATGGAGGCTTGAGCAGGGCAGTTGGATGCCTGCCCTTGGCCATTCACTGTTGCTGTCACATGGTTGTCATGAACTCTGCCGTGGCTGTGAGACACAGCTAAAGCTGGTTTAAGCAGACCTGGTCTGGAGAGACTTGTGTTCTGGGAGGCGACAGAAGCAAGCAAATAAAAGGATACAAGAGAAGACAACACCCCCACGATCTCATAGTATCTCCAACAAAATACTTGAGGCTTACCTGTGTATAAACTGTGAAAACATAGAAAACGAAATCAGGGATTTGATATGAGTCCACACAGAATGGTTTTCAGAAGCTTCCTAAGCAGAAATGTCCTGTGTTCTTGAAGGTAGGGGTCTCAGGAACAAGTAGGAACATCATCTTGTGGGGCCACACTGGGAAGCCAGTGGCCCAAAATGTGAAAGGCTGTATTATTCAACTAAGTAAAAGCAAGTTCAGAAAATTTCAAGAATTTTCTTTTTCTCATTCATGTGTTACATTTATTGAAAACCTCAGAGGGAGAAATATCTAATTCTCTTAAAGTGAGTCATCAATTCAAATTGATTTTCTTTTTCCTCCCATTTTATTGAGATATAATTGACATATATATGATATTATGTAACATTATGTTAATTTTAAGTGAATTCATTTTAGGCAGATTAGTATTTGTTTCAGCTGTATAACATATGATTTGAAATATGTACATATTGCAAAATGATTACCACAATAAATGTGGTAACATCCATTGCCACACAGTTACAAATATTTTTTTCTTATGAAGAGAACTTTTAAGATATACATTCTTGGCAACTTTCAAATACACAACACAGTGTTGTCACTAAAGTTGCCATGCTGTACATTATATCCCCAGAATTTATTTATGTTATAACTTTCAGTTATAACTTCCAGGAATTTTCAGCCACACTCCTGAGGCCGCCTCTTTTGTCTGCCCTCCTTCCTCTAATTTGGCCAGCAAACAAGAAACTTGATTTTACTAGCCTGTGCTTCTAACAAAGCATTTAAATATGACCCCTTATTGTTTTCTTTTCTATGAAATGTTGACAACCAGGCACAGATTTAGTTCTAATGTATGTGGTAAATACAGGCATCGATTCTCCCATATCTGGATGTATCAAGTCATTTCTTACCAAATCCACCCTGGTTTAAGCTTCCAGTATCCTTGCAGGGAACTGCAGGAGAAACTAAATCGGCTATTGGACCAGCGGTTTCATCTTGATCTGTAGTCCAGCAACATAAAATGTCAACAAGATGAACAAGAAATTCTAATTTGCCTAAGACTTACTCAGAAAGCAAGTAATTTGTTCTCTACTTTAATTGAATCCTGGAAAAGGAAAAGATCTGTGTACAACTTCAAAAGAAGAAACACACCTAACTTTCATCCTGTCCTTTAGCAGGGCCTGTGACTGAGTAAGAGGGTGGTGCTTGCCTTCCTCTCCTATTCTGGTATTTAAAAACACTTTTATGATGCACAGTGATATGAACATGTGAGAATTTATCATTGGGATTGCTTGAGCCTTGATAGCCCCTGCTCACAAAATAGTTAATGAGCAAGACACAGGCAGGATCCTCCAGATGTTATCGCTGGGTTGAGCTTGGAGCACAGGTGTAGGGTGATAGACACTTATTCATAATGATGCTAACTGTGTTGTTCTGGAATGGAGACTTCATAACATAACATGCTCTAGCAGGTTTGCTAACATAAAACAAACAAGGCAATTTCTGTTTTAATGTAAGACTAAAAGTAAACTAGAAATAACACAAAATATTTTCTTGTTGTGCCTTTGAAGAATATGGGATGCCAGTCTCTCTTGCACCACACACCATGAATCTGTAATGAAATATGTCATGCCTTAAGACCAAACCTGTGTGAACACCAGTCATGGCCAGCTGGCACCAATGTTGAAAGGCCAAGCAATTAGCTAATGACAGCATTACTGCATGCTAATGTTGTTCTAGGTTCAGGCAGTATCGTCTGTTGACAAACCTTTGTTCCTTGGCCCAGTGTCTCAGGCTTCCATCTCCTCCTGGGTGCTGATGTCACAGTGCTGGCATCAGGGCAGTTCTCCCGTGAACCCTGAAGGTGAGCAGGACGTTGCACTATAACAATGACACTGGTAGCCCACGATCAACAAACTATGTATGATGAGTTGTTTGTTCTAGCAGTTTTAATGAATGCGATTGTGGTTCTAACTAAACAAGGCCTTTGGCAAGTGAAATACACACTCACCCCAGCTTCCTCTTAAGATTTTGGACCGGATCCCATGAGTTAACAGACCAAGGTTAGGGTACAGTCTCTCTGTGGTTATAAAAGAGCTGGTGTTTTCACCTCTGGCACATACAAAGTTTGAACAGTCAGCCATAATCCTGTATTTCACCTCTTTAGATAGCTGAGTTATCTGCAGACTGCTCAATGTCAGAAAATACCAGATCTTTTCATCAGGAACCTTCTTAATATTTAAGGAATTTGTGAATTAGGAAATCATGCTGTACTAATTGAAGGATAGAATTACTGCCTCTAATTAAGTTTGGATCTTTATATGGTAGATCTTCCTAAAACGTATTATAATTAGTCAGGCCTGTATCCTGATAGCTAGTCACTAACCTCAACCGTGTGATATTTCACGATGATATTTTGCCATGCCCAAATTTGCAAGTTGGTGTGTTTTCTGCACTGTGGTATATGCCTATCTTCCTATCCTAACCAAATGTTACATGTCTGTTGACTAAGGATGTGTAAATAGCAGAACACCAGCTTTAATGCCTCTCTGCATCAAATTCTCCCTGTGGATTTGAATCGGCTTCCCAGAAGGACAAGCAGCTAGCGTTTTTAGTTACACTCTCTTTAAATAGAGGCCTCTCTTGCTTCAATAAATCTAATAAGGGAAATTGAAAGAGAATGAAAATAATTTCTAAATTGAGTTCCCTATTGAGTGTAGTGATAGAATCAAACTAATGCTGTCCTGAAAGGAGACTAAGAAACCATTCTGGTCAGATGGGAAATATTTATATTACACTTGACAAAGTACTGGCTCATTGTCCAAATTATAAATAAATAACTTTAAAAATAGCTATTTCTTAGCAAAGCACCTCAGCCTGGCACCCCTACTTTATCTAAAGGCATCCACCGGAAATCTGGAAGCTCACCGTAACCAGAAACAAAATAGTATTAGTAGTTAAACTGAGAGAGAATTGTTGAAAGGTTTCATTTAGCTGCTGAAGGAAGTGATCTTTCAGATGAGCTCACAAACTCCCATTTTTCTGTATGCTGTTCAAATTAGAGTGTGTTTTCTTTATTATGAGTATTCTTGGAATCATATAGACCAAAAGCATTTCTTTTGTGGTTGTTAAGTAGGACTTCTCAGCGGTAAAATGAAATTTAATGCACTGTGATAATAAAATTTCAATCGAAACTTACAGCAAATAAACCATATGCAAAGTATTATGAAATAATTTTTAAAAAAGGGCTTTTTCCTTGAACTTCATAGTATCCAATTCATTTCATCCATGGGTAGGGCCTTTATTTTTATGTCCAGTGACTTTATGAGAAAATTACTTAAGTTTCTTCATCTTGAGAATACAAAACCAGGGGAAGTTTGGTCCTCAAGTTATTTTCAGCCTGGTTCTTTCAGATTACGTGCTTCTTTTTACTATTTATGGAGATTTCATTTTAACACAAAAGAATATTTGAAAATATAACATCATATTTTAAAGTAACAGGAAATGCCAATAAAAATAAGTTCAATAGTATGACGTAGTAATGAGCACTGAAGGCCCATCTGGACATTCACTATGATATAATATTTCTATGTTTCCACATAGCATTTTGCATTTTAACATTCCTGAAAGTGATTAATACAGTTTTAGGCAGCAGGTTTTACTGTAGCATTTTAGTAATTTTAAGTAGCAAAAGTCTGGATTTCTACAAGTCATGTTAAGAATAATAAGACATGTTTTGTTAGGTATTTTTGATCATTACTGACTTATAGATCTTGTAGTCTCTGGCTTAAACAATTTCGTAAAACACAGTATCCCATTTGATGGTATTTCCTGATGCCTTTGGCGAATTCTACTCAATTCATTAGTTGTAATCACATAAGTGGGGCTGGAATGTTCTAGTAGGTTTTTCCAAGATGATTCAGTGGCCGAGCCCAGGAATCAAAGACAACAAAAAGAAAGGTACTACAATCTTTAAATATTTTTGATTCACCTAAAATGGATATATTGCTTTTTATTGAGGTACATTCACATACCATAAAATTCATCCTTTCGAAGAGAGCAATTCAATGAGTATTCACAAGTTGTACAGCTTTCACCACCATCTAGTTCCAGAACATTGTCTTTTAATAGCACTTTAAAAGATAGAGTACGTATGTAGGTTTTGATCTACTTATTTTTCTATTCTTCACCTCCAGAGTTTGCCTTCTGTTTTACTAGAAAACCAAACCTTTTTTTGATAGCTAAAGTAATTGGATCATTTAAGTTTTGACTAAGAAGTTTTGTTTGGCTGCACAAATTGAGGTATGTAATGAGTTTTATATAATGATAATCGTGAAGAAGAAGATGTGTGAAGCATCGTGTTGAAATAGCTCATGTAGAAAATAAAACTTCAAGATACTTATGGACAGTAGAACTTCAACAGATGTGAAAATGCTTATCTCTGTGTGCCAAGTTCTGATTCCAGAATGGCGGCATTCCCCCTTCACTTGGGGGTTTGCTATAGCTGCTGGTTGAGATGATGGCACTGGGTGACCAGATTCCATCCGAGAGGAGACTTGTCTGCAGTGCTGATTGAAATGGTCTCTACTCACCAACGTGAGCTTCTGACCTGTCAGTAACACCCTGAGAAAGTGTGTAGCATGCACTCCTTCCCATGCGAACAGTGCTCCACACATACCACATTGGTCAGTCAAGGTGTTCTAAATAAATCCAAACTTGCCCAGTGACCCTGGGTTCAATATCTCACCTCATAAATATCAGCTCTGTGGTTTCATCCATACCCACTTGCCCAAGATGTCCTGGGATTCCCAATGGGCAGAATAACATTTTATGAGCTCCTCAAAGAACAACAGTGCCATGCTCATGTTCAGGATAGACTAGCTATGGCAAGAGAGAGTGGCATCGAGGCAGTGGCTCCCATGCCTAAAGCAAAATCATTACTGTCAGAGTTGCCTCCCCACCTCTGTTTGGTCTCCAGGAAAAGAAAGTGCCATTCAGACAGGTTGAGGAGTCTTTTTCTTCTTCATCCAATGAAGAGTTTTATATTAAATCAGCATTACAGTAGAGTTTGCATACATGAAACTGCAGGGATTTGAAATCTACAGTTTGATGGATTTGGGCAAATTCATATGCATGTGCCCACACCACCACAATCCAGATGCAGAACATTTCTGTCACTCGTCCCGATGAGTTCTCTTGTGCCCTGGGCAGGTGGACCATATACTACCATCCCTGGCCTCAGGCAACTATTGATCTGTGTATAGATTTCCATTTTCTAGAACTTCATATAAATGGAAGCCATACAAAACTGTAATCTTTTTTTTTCACCATTTTTTAAAAAAAAAAAGATTTTATTTATTTGACAGAGAGAGACAGCTAATCAGAGAGGAAACACAGCAGGGGGAGTGGGAGAGGACGAAGCAGCCTTCCAGCAGAGGAGCCTGATGTGGGGCTCGATCCCAGAACGCTGGGATCACGCCCTGAGCCGAAAGCAGACGCTTAATGACTGTGCCACCCAGGCACCCCTCCTCTTCACCATTTTAAGCAATAGATATCCCTGTAAAACTGTAATCTTTTGTGTCTAGTTTTCTTCACTCAGCATAATGTATTTGAGACGCATCCATTGTTTATCAGTAATTTGTTCATCTTCGTTGCTGAGTAGAATTCCACTTAATATATAGACTGCAGTGTGTTTATGTGGCCACCTTTTTTTTTTTTTAAAGATTTTATTATTTATTTATTTGACAGAGATAGAGACAGCCAGCGAGAGAGGGAACACAAGCAGGGGGAGTGGGAGAGGAAGAAGCAGGCTCATAGCGGAGGAGCCCGATGTGGGGCTCGATCCCATAATGCCGGGATCACGTCCTGAGCCGAAGGCAGACGCTTAACCGCTGTGCCACCCAGGCGCCCCTATGCGGCCGCCTTTTGATGAGCATTTTGGTCAAAGAATAGTTTTTGAGTACAATTTTAACTGGCACAAGTCTTGATATCCACAGGTCATGCTAACAATTATAAGAATGTATGTTTTATAAGGTATTTCTGGTAATAGCTTACAAATAGATACATAGATAAATAGTATTTTCCAACTTCCAAGTAGAGATGATTGATGCTGTGTATTATACAAAAAGAAAAAGAGCAACTATCATTTTTTGCTCATCTGTCATATTTCAGGCACACTAATCTTCACATTAACCCTAGAAGGTGAGTAAAAATAGTAACAGTTTGTGTTTACTTACAGCCAAGCACTGTTCTTAATACTTGAATGATATTAACTCACCTAATCTTCATGTCAACCTCATGAGGTGTAGTTACTCTTACTACCACACTTCACATACTAGGAATTTAAGTGACTAGTCCAAAGTCACACAGTTAGCAAGTGATGGAGCTGACATTGACCATGGGCCATCTGTCTCTGGGACTCTTGCTGTTAACCGCTATACCCATGGCCTCCTTCATTTTTAGTTAAAGAGGCTGAACCTGAGAGATTTAATAAGACATACCAAAGGTGATGTAGTTAGGGTTAATACCCCAGTTCAAATCCTGGTTTGATTGACTTTTAAAGTCCAAGCTTTGATGTACTTGGGAAATGATATGTCCGTGAATAACTAGGATGACATCAGCTGGGTACACAAGAGCTAGAGTATACCAGAAGAGCTATCGAAGAGTGAATGAGGCTGTCAGTTTTCATAGGAGCAATCAGGGAGAGTGTGGTGAGATAAATGAACCTCAAAGGGAAAATAAGATTTTTTGATGAGAGGTGATTTGGTTGGGTCTGCAAAGAGTGTGAGTGTGAGTGTGAGTGATATGTTAGTGGTGACAGTAGAAAATCCAAACATGACCGATTTCAAGTCTCCAAGGACAGCCCTGGAGAATATAAACATTTTAGGAGAAAGACTAGGCTATGAAAGGACACAGAGAAGGGATGCCTAAAGAAGTAGGAGAAGAAAAGGTGAGGAATGGGGTGATTCAAGTGAACAAAAGGGAGGCTCATTGCAGCTGAAAGATCTGAAAGAAAAGTACTGAAAAATGGCCACCAAATTTGTCATTTAGAAAGTCACTGGCACCTGTAGGGAGAGTATTTTTAGTGAAGACAGAAGAGTCGTTTTGCAGGTGGTTGAAGAAAGAATAGGGGAGGAAGGGGATACAGGACATGTAGACCACTCCTTGAAGAACTAAAGATGGGAAGGGCATAGAAAGAAAACAGTGGGTATGTGGTCAAGGCAAGGACTATGATGAAAAGGTCTAACCATGTTGATAACTGAGAGAGAGAGAGAGAGAGCCTTCGGTGAGGGGAGGGTGACACTGGCGGGAGTGAGGAGCCGCTGATGGAGCAGGGTCCCAGACGAGGCAGGGAAAGATCCATCCACATGCACTGAATATCCGCTTAATGGACGTAGCGTGCACCATTAGCGTGGTGTATTGGGACCAAAAATAAAAATAAAAAAATAAAAAATAACACAATAGGATGTAACTCAGAAACAGATGAGGGAAGGTGATATCTTACATTTCTTGGTAGATGCCATAGTTTCAAAAAGAAAAAAAAAATGCCTATGGGAACTGCTCTTTTGTTCAATTAAAATTAAGATTATCTTTGTAGCTGAGTTTAATTGAAGTTTCCACTCTACTGTTCAAATAATGAGTTTGAACTTGGGACTGTTGGACTTGGCAACGAAATAGGCTTCACTGAAATTTGCAAAGCCTGACACAAATAGGACAGAAATTTGCAAAGCCTGCCCCTTCTCTTGAGAGTTTTTAGGTTTTGTTCCTTTTTTTTTTTTCTTTTAAGTGCCAAGATATTCTTCCAGATTTGACTCTATCTTCACATTTCATATCTTGGGGTACTACGCAGCACATTACTTGCTAGTATCTTTAACTGATTTGAGAAACTCCCTATATCATTCACTTGATCTGCAGATTTTTTTTTCATTATTTTGGGTGAGCAGAAGCATATATTGTTTTGTTGAAAAAAATTATTTTAGGGGCGCCTGGGTGGCTCAGTCATTTAAGCATCTGCCTTTGGCTCAGGTCATGATCCCAGAGTCCTGGGATCTGCGGTTATCCAGCTCCTTGCTCAGCAGGGAGCCTGCTTCTCCCTCTCTTTCTGTCCCTCCCCCTGCTCATGCTCTCTCTCTCTCTCTCTCAATCTGTGTCAAATAATAAATCTTTAAAAAATCTATTTTAATTACTGCACAGAATAAAGGGAAACGCTGATATGTCAGTTTCCATAAGCACCCTTCTTCCACAGATCTCCAAGCATTCCAAGTCCTGCTTATGAGTCTTATTAGAAACCCAGGGAGGATGCCATGGGGTGATGTCCCTTTTGACCTGTGGACAAACCGAGGCAGACCTCAAGACCACTCAGTCTCCCACTGTAAGCTCAATGATGCCGGCAGGAAATCAAAACGACCAGATTATATCTTGAGGGCAATTCAGACCTTCTGGGTCCCTAATTGCTCCTCCTGTAGGGAGAGTCTTTTGAGGGGAAATGGTCTGGTACTCAGAACTGTGAGTTCTCAGGCTCATTCCTTAGATCTGTCTCCATGGTTGACTCAAAGCTGCACAAATAATATCTGAAGAGAAAAATATGTATCAAACATGAAGATATTTTGAGCCTCGTTTTTCTTTAGTTCAGACTAAGTAGGGTGCCTGTGACTGGGAGCTGGGAGCTCTGGATGAAATGCTTTAGTGCGTTTCAACAGTCGAGCCCACAGCTCCCTGCTCCGAGGAGCTTCACCACGCGATGGGGCAGCTCGCTACCCCCCTCCTCATGTTCTGGAGACCCGAATTGTGGTGGTTCAATTCTGAAAATTGTTAGCTACTCAGACCAGACATGTGGATTATAAAATTTCACTGCCGATAGCATCAAAACCCTGAGTCAACTATGCCAAAACATGTTCTTATAATCAAAAACACTGTCATGTCAAGACTTGAGAAGTTGGGTGGTTGTTTGTTGTTTTGTTTTTTTTTTTAAAACTATCCCACCATTAAATTAAAAGGTTTCCTCTAAATTTCATATTAAGAATTAAAATCACTCTAATAACCTTAGACTTTTATTTTTTAAGAGAGAAGAGCAATTACTCCTTATAATGTTTTTTTTTTTTCTTATTCTCTGTACTACAGCTTTCTGGTTATACGTGGAAACTTCCAGGAAGCTAAAATTAAAGCTTAAATGATGTTAGTGGGAGTGTACATTACCCTGAAAAAAATGGATGGAACTTAGTTTCAGCTCCTAAACATTGTGAAAGAGGTCACATATTTTAATCTGATCTAATTCCAATAATAATGGTGTTAAAAGGAAGTTCAGTAATGGTAATGACCATCAGTTATTGAGTGCTCCGAGCTATTCATCTTTCTGTTCTCTGAGATTAGGTTGGTATTATTTATCTTTATTTACCTAAAAGTTAACCAAAGGTTACAGAGGTTAAGTAAAATTCATATGTTTATAAATAAGGGGACCAAGAATTCAAACTCGAGTCTCTGACTCCAGAGCCCATGCACTGAACCACTATGTCCAACTGCTAAAAATCATTAAAAGAGATTAAAAGAGCACCTTAAGCAAGGTTGGTGACATATTTAACAAATTAAATAATCTTGTATTAACTCTAGTGACATTGCTGGCTTACGTGTTTCTTGAAATATCTCTGACAGCAATAGTTTGGATCTTTTTAGATTAGTGAAGTCCTACTGTATGGGACACATTTGGGACTTTTTTAGGCCACTAAACATTCAGATGTAGAAAATGATTTCTTAAATAAGCCTGTTGTATCCCACGAATAGAACACCTTTTGATACATGAGCCTTTCCTAGACTTGTCTAACTGCCCATGTCCTGTTGCGTATGGCCGTCTTTTCTCCTCTAGATTCTAGAAAAGCTGAGTGTGAAAAGACTAGAAGGGAGAATGTAGCTAGCAGACACTGAAATTGTTTGGAAATTGAGGGAGAAGTCAACGGCCTTCCTCTGCCCTTTCAGGTAGATACAAGACACAGAAGAACTTCCGGAGTTTGTGTTTTCTTAGGGGAGGGAAGGGGAGGTGGGAACTTCCCAAGGTGTGAGAAGCACAAAGAGGGACCTTTCTCATTTCTTACGGAAATACTTGAAACCCTTTCAAGATTCTTCACAACAGGAGAAGATGCCTCTTGGGTGGGTGAGGACTGCAGTGTTCTTGGATTCTGGTGGGGTGGGGGGAGGAACAAATTCAAAGAAAAGCCCACAGTGCACACAGAGTTGTGCGTTGCTTCTCATGCAGCAAGGCAGAATCCTATCTGTAAATGGAAAGCAGTGGCGAGAGGGTACCTTCTGCAACCCCATTAGGAAAAGATAAATTGTTGCATAAGTGCTATTAAAATAAGTTTGAAGAAGTAGCTTATACTATCTTGAAAAGTGAGATATTGTAAAAAAAAAAAATTTAAGTGCTGACAGAAGTGATACATCATGTTCTCTTGTTTTGCGTTTATTTTTCTTATGGAGAATTTCAAACATTCCTAATGTACAAAGACAGTAAAATGAACCCAACTTCAACAATTATCAACTCACCGCCAATTTGTTACATGTTGCCTGCGTCTCCCCAGAATAGTATTTGAAACAAATACTAGAAACTATATTATTTCATCTCTGAATATTTCAGCACGTATTTCCGGAAGATGCTCTCTTTTAAACAAAACTGCAATATCATTACCACACCTAAAAAATTAGCAGCCACCCCTTAACATCATCAAATAGGCAAAAACTGTTCAAATTGCCGATAGTCTCATGAATGTCATACTTTTTTCTTTTTTTCTTACTATGTTCAGTTAGCCAGCATATAGCACATCGTTAGTTTTTGATGTAGTGTTCAATGATTCATTAGTTGCCTGTAACACCCAGTGTTCATTGCAATATGTGCCCTCCTTGATACCATCACCTGGTTACCCCATGCCCCCACCCCCTCCCTCTGAAACCCTCAGTTTGTTTCCAGAGTCCAGTGTCTCTCATGGTTTGTCTCCCGTTCTGATTTCTTCCCATTCATTCTTCCCTTCCTGATGTCCTCCACACTATTCCTTATGTTCCACATATGAGTGAAACCGGATGATAATTGTATTTCTCTGCTTGACTTATTTCACCTAGCATAGTCCCCTCCAGTTCCATCCATGTAGATGCAAATACTGGGTATTCATCCTTTCTGTTGGCTGAATAATATTCCATTGTATATATGGACCACATTTTCTTTATCCATTCATCTGTTGAAGGGCATCTCGGTTCCTTCCACAGTTTGGCTATTGTGGACATTGCTGCTATGAACATTGGGGTGCAAGTGCCCCTTCTTTTCACTACATCTGTATCTTTAGAGTAAATACCCAGTAGTGCAATTGCTGGATTGTAGGGTAGTTCTATTTTTAACCTTTTGAAGGACCTCCGTACTGTTTTCCGAAGTGGCTGTACCAACTTGCATTCCTACCAACAGTGTAAGAGGGATCCCCTTTCTTCACAACATCTTCCAACATTTGTTGTTTCCTGCCTTGTCAATTTTTGCCATTCTGACTGGTGTAAGGTGGTATCTCAGCGTGGTTTTGATTTGAATTTCCCTGATGACTAATGATGTTGAACATTTTTTCTTGTGTCTGTTAGGTATTTGTATGTCTTCTTTGGAGAAGTATCTGTTCATGTCTTCTGCCCATTTTTTTATTTGATTATTTGTTTTTTGGTTGTTGAGTTTGAGAAGTTCTTTATAGATTTTGGATACCAGCCCTTTATCTGTAATGCCATTTGCAAATATCTTCTCCCATTCTGTGGGTTGCCTCTTAGTTTTGTTGACTTTTTCCTTGGCTGTGGAGAAACTTTTTATCTTGATGAAGTCCCAAAAGTTCATTTTTGCTTTTGTTTCCCTTGCCTTTGGAGACATGTCTTGAAAGAATTTGCTAGGGCTGTTATCAAAGAGGTTGCTGCCTATGTTCTCCTCTAGGATTTTGATGGATTCCTGTCTTATCTTTCATCCATTTTGAGTTTATCTTTGTGCATGGTATAAGAGAATGGTCCAGTTTCATTCTTCTGTATGTAGCTGTCCAGTTTTCCCAGCACCATTTATTGAAGAGACTGCCTTTATCCCATTGGATATTTCTTCCTGATTTGTCAAAGATTAGTTGACCACAGAGTTGAGGGTCCATTTCTGGAGACTAAAATTTGTATGGAACCAGAAAAGACCCTGAATCGCCAAGGGAATGTTGAAAAAGAAAAACAAAGCGGGGGCATCACATTGCCTGACTTCAAACTATATTACAAAGCTGTGATCACCAAGACAGCATGGTAATTGGCACAAAAACAGACACATAAATCAATGGAATGGAATGTCATACTTTTATTAACAGATTTTTGAAATTAAGATCCAGCTAAGATCCACACATTGCAGTCATCTTTTTTAAAAAAATCAATAGGATTCCCTGCCTCAACCCCCTGCCACTATTGCTCATCCCCCCCCACACACACAACTTAATTATTGAAAAAAAAAAAAAACACTTTCCTTCAGAGTTTCTTTCAGTCTGGATTTTGTTGATTATTTCCCTTTGGCATAGTGTAACATATTCCTGTAACTGCTGTATTTCCTAAAAACTGGACATTGCCTCTGAGGCTTGGTCAGACTCAGGTTTGGTGGGGTTTTTTTGTTTGTTTCTTTTGGTCAAGACTATTTCACAGTGTTTGCTTTCATGAGAAGGGTCTTTTTTTTTTTTTTTTGAAGATTTTTTATTTATTAATTTGACAGAGATAGAGACAGCCAGCGAGAGAGGGAACACAAGCAGGGGGAGTGGGAGAGGAAGAAGCAGGCTCATAGCAGAGGAGCCTGATGTGGGGCTCGATCCCATAACGCTGGGATCACGCCCTGAGCCAAAGGCAGACGCTTAACCGCTGTGCCACCCAGGCGCCCCATGAGAAGGGTCTTAATATCTAGTTAGCTCTTTTCTGTGTTCAGTGCCAAGTCTCCCGATGTTTCTGGTTTTCTCAGCTCTTTGTTCAGTGTCCTGCAGTGAGCTGGAGCTTCTGGGCAAGGTTATGGCCTCCCAGCTTTAGACTACTAGGAATTTTCAAGGATCTATCACCCCAAAATTAAGTTTTTTCACAATGAGTTTTTAAAAAATAAACATATCATTCAATTCAATTAATGAATTTTCAGAAAATAAGTAAAACTGCTACTAAGACAAATTTTTTAAAAATTTAAAAGCACACTCTTCTAATTGGATGAACGAGACCATTATTTTGAGCCTCCTTTGTCGTAGTCTATTTCTACTTGTTCTTTACCCGTTGTTTATTATGTGTCAATTTCACTTTACTATTTATTTAACGCTCTTTGATAACTAGTATATCTTGAATATGCAGACCTTGGATTCTTAGACTTTGGATTCCATGCAGCTGGTCTTCTGCAGGAGAACCTCAAGCAGAATCATGCCTCTGCAGTTCCGCTTGAGTCTTCCTGGTGTTTGCTTTGTACTCAGATGGCTGTCTTCTGAGCTGGAGCATGTTTGCCTCCCTCCTCTCCTCTCTTCTCTTCCCTTTCCTACCTCCTTCCCTAACTTTCTTCTTTTTCTCTTTACTTTTTATCTAGCCAGCATGATAACTCTCTTCCCGGGTGTAGTTTTAAGCCTCCTGACACTGATAAAATCTGTGTTGATGCAAAGAAATTACTTGGGAATGGTGAAATGTGAGCTTGATTCTCTGTGCCCAGTGCTATCTTTCCAAATGCATAGACATTTAGCAAACCCTGGCAATAAGTCCCAACTGTGTCCTAGGCATGTGGGGAGAGAGACAAGTTGCAACACGGTGGAAATGCTAACAAGATTAGATGCAAACAGAGTCCCATGTGACAACTAACAGGTGGCTCTAGGAGGGAGAATTGAGAAAGGGCTTATTCTTGGGAGGAACATTTAAACCAAGTCTTCAGAGAATATAATGAGGACCACATATTTGTGTAAAAATAGTTAACATACCTTTACATTGTTTCCCTTATTTTGTTGAGGCACTGAACCCAAGTTCTTGCTAATGGGCCTACATGATTTTTGTGTATTGCAACAACTTACTATATCATATGTATGCAAATATGTGTAAGTTTACAATATCATCCTCGCTAGCCTTCCCACCCAATTAATAGTGGGGAAACAAGTTCTCTTAAGCATGGGAAGTTCCAGGGTGTGGGAGGCTTACGGTCACCTTCCTCCACTGCACCAGGATCCTGTCTTTCAGATAGTAGTGAGAGAAGGTTCCCAAGATATGAACTCCTGAGTTATCGCAAAAGTCCGCAGATCCACAGGTGCGCTAAGCATTATCTTTTGGCTGAGTAAATTACAGTCTCCCATACAGATGTATTCCTTTTTCTCTAATGTAAATAAAATAAGTACTGTTGCTCTTATAGTACAAAACCTTTTAGAAGTATCAGTGAAGGCACAGTAGTGGCTCTCTGACATTATGTAAACTTCTAAAGAACAGATACTAAAATAGAATTACTCTCTTGTATGCCTGGAGGTGTGTGTGTTTTGCAGTTGGGAGTTCCCGGAAAACTTTTGACATTAAAGGGGTCTTTATAAAATGCATAGTGCTGAGGATCACACAACATTGTGAATGTCCTTAATACCATCGAATTGTATGCTTATCAGTGGTTGCAGTGGCAGATCTTACATCATGTCTATTTTGCCACAATAAAAAAAAGTCTACTAAAAATTGTTTCTTGTTTTTTTTTAAGATTATTTATTTATTTATTTATTTATTTGGCAGAGAAAGATACAGCCAGCGAGAGAGGGAACACAAGCAGGGGGAGTGGGAGAGGAAGAAGCAGGCTCCCAGCAGAGGAGCCTGATGTGGGGCTCGATCCCAGGACTCCGGGATCACGCCCTGAGCTGAAGGCAGATGCTTAACGCCTGAGCCACCCAGGCGCCCCTTAAAGTTGTTCCTAACTTACCAAAACACACATGCAAATCAGGGGATCTCCTATTTGAAGAAATTGGATGTCGTTGGCCCGGAGCTTTGATTAATTTGGCACATGTTTAACCATCACCAGGCAAGGCTGTGCTCTGTCACTTTTTAAGTGTCAGTGAACCAGAGCATCCTGCATTTCAGGAGCTTGTAGTCTAGAGGGGACGGCACTTAGCTCATCCCTCGTGCATGTGTAACCGCATAACATGATTCCACACTGTGATGTGACTTTACACTCCGGTAAGTGCCATGAAAGGAAAAGTATACAGAGCTCTGCAGGCATGGAAGGGGGTGGGAGTGGGGGGTAGTCCCGGTGTTCAGAGAAGACTTCTCTGAGCAAGTGACAGTTGGGCTGAGATTTGAATAACGAGTGAGTATAGACAACAGTCATAAGAGGTCATCGACTACTTTTCCATTTCAGACTGTTCTCCTTAATGGCAGGAACCGTGTGTTCTTCACCACACCCCCCACAGGTAACACTGGGCACGTCGTGAGCCCCAGTTAACTGTTAAGTGGTGAATCAATAAAACATTGAGTGGAAATGCTTATGCTGGGTGTGTTCCAAGGATGTTTGTGGGACCTGGCACCACCTGTTTTCACATCTTTAATTTTCATATTTTTAATTTGATTGGTTTTACAAAGAACTTTGGATGACATTATGACCTTCGCATATACAGGAAATGCTTCACAATTTAATGGCTAAATGTGTCTTTTTGTACCCTCAACTGAATCTGATGCTTCTTTAATTGTTCTGTATTCTCGCTTACAGTTTTGTATCCGCTCTCCCACCAATGTGTTCTAGATAGCGTACTTTGAAGAGAAAATGTCTGTTAGCCCTTAAGAACACAGTTTTCTCTTTATTTTATATGAATACACATTTTGAAGCTGTATATTTTGCAAACGAGACAGAACAACTGGTTTGTATGGCTCATGGTCAAACATCAGATGCCCAGACCGAGCCCACCATGTGCATGTGTTTCTTCAGGAACACAGAGTCTATGGGGTGGGTGGAGGTGGGTTTGCCATCTGCCTGAGATGCATGTTAACTTTTCAGGTGGAGGAGAAGTGAGGTAGGGAGAGAGGGTCTACGTGATTGGCAACATGTAAATGGAGTCTTTCAGGACATCTACACTGGCTAAAGTAAAACTTACTGGGTTTTTTTTTTCGTATATAATTTTTTCGTGATTTCTCATCTTGAGCCAAATTTTGGATCAGTATTAACTCCCATACCAAAAACAGAAAAGAAAAGGAAAACAAGGGAGAGGTAAGGATAAACCGTTGTCCTTAAAATACCCTGCTGGAAAGTCAGTTAAGGTTTCCAATGTAAACAAAGGTGTAATGATTAGGGAAAGTGATTGCTGGAGACCTTTGTCACTATCCAGATTATTTCCGCAGAGATTTGGATGTGGCATAAGTCAAATAACATGCCCCAAATTCACACGTTACACGTAGTAGGTGTATTCCTGGTAGGGTGTCTCTCAACACCAGTCTAGTAATTACACCTTCTTTTGTTTCTAAATCTAGGGACTTGGAATAGTGTATCACTTTCAACTTTTTTATTATATGTCAAGTCCCAGGAGAGATAATAAAATTTTCATATGAATGCCATAGTTGTTTTTTTTCCAACTTTTTATTGTATGTCAAGCCCCAGGATAGACAGTAAAATTTTTCACATGAATTCCATAGTTTTTATTATGTGGTTTCCATTGAGAACTCTGGGCCACTTACAGCATCAGATTTTTAAGGTTTTGGTCAAGGAGGTATATGTTAAGATGAATAGTAAGAATTGTGGTAACAGTCAAAAACTGTATATTAAGGTCAGAAGAGCTTAGGGAGAGTTTCTCATTTAAAAACTGGTACCTCTATCCTGTCAAGGGAGAAATAAATTAGAAAAATTATAACAATAATAACACTTTTTAAATACTTTTTAAGAGCATCTAATAATTTTTCTTTTTCTTTCTAGGAAAAGCCATTGACAAAATCTCTACAACGTGGAGAAGATCCCCAATTTGACCAAGTATGTGATAATAAGTTATATATGTATATATTATATTCTGGGCTTTATTTATTTCAAAATGCACAAAAGATAAGGGTTGGATGCTCATTATTAGTGTATTGATTAACTTCCTCAAAAAAGATAAAGGGATATGATCTCAGGAACTGTGTCTCTCAGCTTTTACAGTTATGGCTTAAAGCAGACATTCAGTAGATGTCTATTGATTTGAACTGGAAAGAATGGGAATATTTTGGAATAATACGAATAGGCCCTCAATTGACTGTTTCCTAAATCTTTGTATACCAGAATTAAAGAAACTAAGAAAAGATAAAGGAACTTATATTCTAAAATTTAGTATATCTTTTTATATTGTCATCCAGCTTTTTTTGAATGCCTGCTATTTGCTTGACACAATGTTACAAAATACAAAATCGACAAGAATTCAATGTTGTGAGAGAGAAATCACTTAAACAGTCATCATAAGATAGTGTAGTAACTTAGATTCTAATAGAGAATGTGATACATGAATAAAACAATGTAAGGCAGGATAAATACAAGGAAAGTCTTTTCAGAGTAGATCAGGACTAGAAAAAGGGCGTCCTACTCTCAACAGCAGGTAGTAAGCATAGGAAACCAGGATCTGATAGCTTCCGGCTCAGTAACTACAGGCTTCACGTGTGTTGAAGAATGATGGGTGACAGGGCATCAGAGGAAGTGAGAGATGTGTTTGTGGTGTTTCCTGAGTTGATGCAGTTAACGGTGGAGAAGACAGCACATTCGCCTTCAAAAACCTCACTTGAAGCCAGTGGTAGAGACAAAAACCTGTTGGATGCACCACAGTCTGATCTGATACGTGGGGGTTTCTTGTCCTATGGAGAATGCACAGAGTGCACTTTTCAGCAGGCCTTTGAAATTGCCTTTCATGTGGAATCAGAAGGAAAGTTCTCTGGCTGTTGAAGTCCAGACTTGTTCAGTCCAAAACTGTAAGGACTGGGGACGTATGGGTGTCTGAGCCCGACCGCGTCAGGCTCCCTCTCAGTTGGGAGTCTGCTTCTCCCCCTCCCTCTGCTCCCCTCCCCCACCCCAATCATGTTCTCTCTCTCTCAAATAAATACATAAAATATTTTCTAAGTAAAAAAAGAAACCCTGTAAGGACTGATTATAGACATTGAATTCTGCATTTTCTGTTGTATAAGCTGTTCGTGGAGGGAAACGGTTTATGCTCACAGTCAGTGTCCGAGGGCTGATGTGGTGCTGAGTTTGCTCTCTGGTGCTGGTAGAACTGGCTGTTTTCTGGAATGCTGGCAAAGTGGAGTATGTGCTTCATCTCCCTGTGTTGTGGAACTTCTCTTGTCATATCATCCTTAGTTGTTGTCTGGTGGGTTCTATGGTGGTCAGAGACCCTGAGCAAACATTTGGGGTCATTATTTTGAAAATAGGGCAAGTTGTGGCTCTTTCTTTTTTCCTCAAGAATGTAAATATTTGGGGTGCTTGGGTGGCTCTGTTGGTTAAGTGCCTGCCTTCAGCTCAGGTCGTGATCCCATGAGCCCCACATTGGGCTCCCTGCTCAGTCTGCTTCTCTCTCCTTCTGCCGCTCACCCCTGCTTGTGCTCTCTTTTGTGCTCTCTCTCTCTCAAATAAATGAAATCTTTAAAAAAAATGTAAATATTTATCATCCGTTGTCCATAATTTTTCACTGTATTTTATGTTCTCTGTCTGTATTTTGTCCTATTTCTATCTTAGATATTCCTGTCCTAGGAGATCACTGTCCTTTGCTCAAAAACAAAATTTATTTTTCTTGAGCTTAATGTATATCTTTCTTTATTCTCTGGGACAATAGTACTTCTAAATTTTAACATGGCAGAGAATCGTTATCCCAAATGAGTTGGCTTAAACACAATTTCCCACTTGTAAGTCAGCCCTCTGCTTCTGCTTTTCAGCGTTGTGGCAGAGGGATAGCCTTTGGAATTAGACAGACTGGGCTTAAATCCTGACTTTGCCACTTTAATTACCTATAATACTTTTAACCTTGTTGCACAGAATGTCGAAATGCAGACTCTCTGCCCTGCCCCAGATCTGACCGAATCAGATTCTGCCGCTTAGCAGGACCTCCAGGTGACCCACGCACACGCTAATGCCCTAGCAGTGCTGTTCCGTGACACAGCCCTCTGTATTAAAGACACTTTATGAGTGAATCAGTAGTAGGATGGCCACTGAGAACGTTCAAATAAGACACAGTAGATTATCCTCTCCTCATTGTCATAAATTTGCACATGAACCAGGAGAGAAGGCAGCCTACAAGCCTAGATCACTTTTAAGAGCTAGCAAGCCTCCCGAGCCATAAGGAAACTTGATGGAAATTGGTCCACCTGTGCCCGTTTACTGTTTTGCCAGCAAATTATAACAATCGAGGTTCCATTGGCAATGCCATGGATGTATCAAGCTCTCTTAGTCTTTTGATATTAAACATTCAGATTATATGATTCCCCTTGTTCTAATACCAAGCAGTAGGATTGTAATTTGGATTCACACAGAGGTCCGTCTATGTGAAAAGAACATGCTGGCAAGGCCACCTTGCATGGCTAGACTCTGTTGCTATGATCGTGGGAGCAGTGGTAACAGTAGAAAGGGTATTCATGTAGTACTTACCATAGGACAGGCACTAGGCTAAGTACCTCCTTTGAGCAGTATGCAGCCGGTCCCTGTTTAGAGAACATTTTTATCAGTTTCCTCCTTTTAAATGTCACTCGCATGAATGATAGACTAGAGAACGCCGAGCTTCTGCACTTTCAGTGCCTGATCCCGGGTGGTCCTGTTTATTCCTCCACTTAATAAGCCCATGATTTATTTTTCTCTTGCTAGAAATAGAAACCAAAAAAAAAAAAAAAATCACGTAATACTTTATAATTTATGAAGCCCCTTCTCATGCATGATCTCAACTGACATCACTCACTGCTTCCAACAACCCCAAGAAGAAGCCGCCATCATCATCATCACCATCATGATCTCTGTATTACATTTCATGGGAATGAGTCTCAGGGAACTTGCTCAACACCGTATGACTAAAGCCTGAAGGAGCCAGACTGGCATCCACATGTTTGGACTATAAAGCCAGTGCTTTTTACTCTATAACGTGCTTCTAAATCTAAAAACTAAAGTGGTGAGAATTCAGAGGCAAGTTTTCAACACTTAAGGGATCTCAGATCCTGCATCAGTAAAGATTAGGGTTGGCTGCAAATGACCCATAAAATAACAGTGACTTGAACAAGATAGTTTCTTTCTCTCACATTCAAGAAATACCAAGAAAATCAGTCTAGTATCTTTATATTATTTTTGTTTTCTTGTATATGGCTCATCTCCTTAGTCCAGTTTGGCTTCTAGAGCTCAGCCATTATGTCTGTATTCCAGGCAGCAGGAAGGAGAAATAGAAAAAGGATTATAGGGAAAAAATTAAAAAACAGAATGTCTCAACCTTGCACATGCTGCTTGAGCTCATATTCAGTTGGTGAGATCTTAATCACATAACCACAGACAGCTGTAGGAAAGATTGGGGAATTTTATTTTGGGCAATCATTTGTCCATCTAAAAATCAGGTATTTTATTGGGGCACCTGGGTGGTTCAGTCCATTAAGCGTCAACTCTTGATCTCAGCTCAGGTCTTGATCTCAGGGTCATGAGTTCAAGCCCTTCATTGGTCTCCCCATGGGGCATGGAGCCTACTTAAAAAAAAAGAAATAAATCAGATATTTTATAAATAAGAATAGACTAGATATTAGGTATTACCTATCTTTGCTAGATATCATATCCTGTATAGGATAGACCTGGGGGAAAAGCCCTATTGTTTCATAAATGACAAGATGTCTAAGCAGGATTGGTTTTTTTTTAAGTTAAGTATTAGTGGAAGAAAAATACTACTAGTAACTGCTTTACATATTGTATTTACATACAAATACTAGTATGTATTTTACATACATACCCACAAGGCTCTGTATGGGACAAAGAGATGTAAGGATGAGGACCCTGCATTCCAGAAGCTTCAATCTGAAAGAGTTTAAGGCAGTTACAGACAGCTCTGACAGGGGCCCCCATGTGTCAGAAATGCCACATGGATGGTGCAGACGGTAGACATTGTGAGATTTCAGGGAACCGAAGACATACACTTCAGGGCCAGATGGCTAGAAAAATCTTTCTAGAAGAGGACATAGTTTATCAGGTGCCTAAAACAATAGAAGCAATAGGAGTTTACTGGGTGTTGATGGTAAAGAGGATAGGAAATTCTGCAAAGGCCCTGAACAGAGAAATGACATTTCAAGTTATCTTTGGGGGCTGATGAACAGATCTGTTAGTTGAGACAGAAGATGTGTATTGTTAAAAGATAATATTCAAAAAGAGGCGACATTGTGACTCTCATAGAAATGTAAAATGAACACAGGTGAGAGACTTTATTTAACTCATGTTTAATGAGGAAGTTACAACCAGTTTAGAACAGAACCCCAACAGGGACCCATTTATAAGTCAGAAACATTGAAATGAATGCACAATCAGAGGCAAAACTGGCATTTTCCAGCAGTGGGAGAGTGAGGTGAATTGAACCTTCAGCTGGGCACAGTGTTTGTTCTGTCTGTAGACAAGAATCTTTGGCATTGCTATCAGTAGTCTATCATATGCACAATTTTAAAATAGCTCAAAGGCATTAAAAGGTGCAGAGCTCCCGCAGACTCAAATTAGATAACCCCTAGAGAGGTGAGCTCTGAGCAATGCATAGTTTTCTACTGAGACACAAATTCTTCCTACTGGCTGGGAGGGTTAGGGAAGAGACTAGGTAGGAAGGGATCAGACTGTGGGAGACTTTAATGGCAGTGTGTGCGGGGGAAGGGCTTTGTCTCATATATACCAAGACCAGTTTGATCAAAGTAACAACTTGATGTTAACCCCGAGGTAGCAGGGTTCATGAATGAGGAGATCCTTGAAGTGTAGAGGCATTTGGGGAGTTTGGGTGTTGGTTTGAGACTGAAAGTGCCCAAACTAAAATGGAGACAGTGGAACTAGAAAGAATAATTATATGTAAAATTGTTTAAGAAGAATCAATATTGGTTGAGAAAAGTAGAAACAAAAAGTACTATGGTTTTCAACCATGATTTGGAACCATTTCTATTCAATTCAATTGAGTGGCCAAGCATACTCGGACCTGTGCAAGGTTCTGGGGTTACAAAAGCAGTCAGATAGAGCTCCTGCCCTCAAGGAATTCTCAATCCCAGGAAGAAGACAGACACCCCAACAAATAACAGCCCAGTGATGCTGTAACAGAGGTCCATTTCAAGTGCTGTGGGAACTCAGGCAAGGGAGCAGTACTGACACTCGGCAGGTGGACAGGTGTGTCACGGGAAGCAATCAGGGCCCAGTTGTGTTTTAAAGCTATCTGTTAGCCAGATGAAATGGGTTGGATCATGCCAGGCAGAAGGAGCTGCGTGGACAAAGAAGCTGAGTTGTGGAGAGCAGAGTACGGAGGAGGGGCCAGGGCTGAAGCGGAGCAGGCACACCGGGGCCCATTGCTCCGGGGCTGAAGGAGCCACACCGCAAAGTCCGGACTCTCTCGGATGGATAAAAAGTGCTTCCAACAGAGAAATGCGGGGCTTGAGGAGAGGTTATAAATCATTTTACACGTATTTAATTTTCAGGGAGGGTAGGATATCTCAGGAGAAATAACTGGGGCTCATTCATTTATGGGGTTGCTCAACAGACACTGAAGGATTAGAGACCAGAGCAAATGAGTGAAGAATACCCCAGGGAAACATAGTTTAGGATCAGGAAGTGGGATCCACAGAAGAGTGCCCAGAAAAAAAGGTGGCCGCCAAGAAAATGCGAGAAGCCTCAGAAGATGCAGCTTTCCAGGGCAGGGATGGGCCATGAGGGCAGCCAGGCAGAGATCCTCATGGAGGAACAAGAGATCAGCAGTTAGTTGCTCACTGGAAACCAGCTTTGAGAAAGCCTTTGACTGCGATGTTATTTGTTGGCATATAGAATGCATTTTCATAGTCGATAGATTAATATCACATAGTTTAAGAGACTGACTTTTGCAGCTAGGTTATGCTGGCTGGTTATGACTGGCAACACGTCAGTGAGAAGGCAGTGTACCAGACAGAACACGGTCATGGTACTGGTGGTGAGTTCCCTATCGGTGGTCTGTGGGGTGGGGGGTGGGGGGTCCTATGATGGGGCGCATGGTGAGCTCCCCCTTTTAACTTCAAGTGACTTTCCTCCATTATCAAAGTGTACAGATCTCCTTTTTATTTTTATTTTTTTTAAAGATTTTATTTATTTATTTGACAGAGATAGAGACAGCCAGCGAGAGAGGGAACAGAAGCAGGGGGAGTGGGAGAGGAAGAAGCAGGTTCATAGCGGAGGAGCCTGATGTGGGGCTGAATCCCATAACGCCGGGATCACGCCCTGAGCCAAAGGCAGACGCTTAACCGCTGTGCCACCCAGGCGCCCCACAGATCTCCTTTTTAAATATAAAGGCCAACACTTTCTATTTTGGATTCTCAGGTGCAACCGTAGCTAACCTGTGATGATCATGGTTGGGGGTAAATGGGAACCAGATGCAGTGAGATATCGCATTAACCCATTTTAAACAGGGGGAAACAGTACTCCAGAGTAAGCCTCACCTGAGGAAGTGTGTAACCCTCACCTGGTGGACAAGCTGCTGATAGTCCCTCGCTACATTTACACACAGGGATGAAAATCGTGGCTGTTGAATAAAGGAATCACCGAGTTGCTATCATTTCATATACCTCCAGCTACGTGTGCTTTCTTGCTTGCTTGCTTTCGTTTCTTACATGTGCTTTCTTACCAAGTTTGCCCTTGGTTTTAGACTTTTGCTTCTATCTAATAATGACCTAAACATACAATAAGTTATGTGACACAAACGATCATATGCTGCATCATGTTTTCTATTTGAAGTATTGCTCGACTTTGTTTCTTAAAACAGTTACATATACTAAGTGGAAGTTATTTCCTCTCTGTGTAGTAAAGTATGATTACTCCCCGAAGGAGCTGGTGCCAGAACAACCAGAATTAGAATCCAAACCCCTATTTTCACAGGTGAATACTTTGGCAGTGCCTAAGTAACCATATGGGAGATACGAGAGAGTATAGGGTAATAGCACGGGAAGCATCACCGAATCCTGAGGAGGGAAGCAGTTCAAGGATAGCCTGAGAAAGAGTCTCATTTACTCAGGAGACTTGAGGGGGACTGACTACAAAGGTCTGTTGCTTGGCCAGTAGATTTGCCCTTTCTGATGTCTTATATGAAGGTTATTGAGTGGGTGGCAAGAACAGAAATCAGGTGTCGGAGGGGAAGAAGTGAGGCAGGAAGAGGAAGCATCACCAATGCTTGGGTCATTGAGAATTTGGCCAGAAGAAGGGCAGATCCTTTAGTGAGGGAGGGGAGAGCAGAATCAAATGAGGCCTGTGTGTGTTTCACGGAACCCTCTTGTGCTGAATGAAATACTAGAGCTTAACCCTGTGCCTTTGCCAATGGTTGTGTCCATTCTTCACTTACATTTGGGCTCGGTGTTTTCAGGGGCTTGCGGTTCCTGAGAGGCTGGTGTGTACATAAGTTGGGCTCACAGTAAGGGGTTTTATTCAACCCATTGATTCTAGTTCTGGGATAGTAGCTATCCCAGAGTGTCCTTTCCCAGAGTGAGCTGTTGCCTGCAGCAAACCCGGTGCTCCCTCCCTTTCTCTTATGGCACTTACATAGGACAGGCATTGTTCGGACCCCTCAACAAGAAAGCATTTTGGAAGGCCCCACGTTTGCATCTGCTGAAGCCAGAAAAAACGTGGAAACCCAAACCAAGCTCCCAGGGTTCTAATGGAGGCCCTGGTAGTTTGTGCTTGGGTAAGAGACAGGTGGGTCTTTCTCTTTCTCTCTCTCTCTCTCTCTCTCTCTTTTTTTTTTTAAATAATATCAGCTCTGATAAGTAAAATCCCATCAGTAATTTCTATCATTTGTTCTGTCGTTAACTTAGCCTATGATCCTCTCAAAGTCAAAAATTTTTTATGTCTGGGCTTCAGTTTCAACATTTAGAAATGGAAGAGGAAAATAGAAATAGACATCTTTGAAGGTCTGTTATGTGCCCCACACTTTAGAGTATCTCATTTACTCTTCAGAAAAACCCAGTGAGGTAAGTATTCTTCCATCCTGTTTTATAGCTGGAAATACAGAGCCTCAGAGAAGAGGACACGCCCAAGCTTCCACAACCAATAAAGGGCAGAGCTGTACCTTGAACTCAAGGCTATCTGATCTTCCCAATACACTAATGAGATCAGGAAAATGTGGCTTGTGAAGGATCAGTCATCACATGGGGGTTCTGAGAGCATGATTTAAGTTGCAGCTTATTTGCAATCCAGTGTGACATATTCTTGACTAGTGTCATCTCTATAAATTCCAGATAATTTGCTCAGACATACTAAGTAACTTCTACTGGGGTTTCCTTCTAGATGTTGGATATTTACGTACTTTTGTAGCACCTCAGTTTCTTAGTCTGTTAAAAATGCCATCTATAAATAGGAAACACATGGTAAAAGAAATCCATACCTCTATCATAGAACAAAAATAATTTGTTACCGTCTTGGGTAGCAATAATTTTTCTGGAAAGGAAGCAGATGAAATTCTAGTGCTTCACCATTGATTCTCATGCTACAATTCAGTCAGCATCTATTTAAAATGTATCAATGAGAAATATAAACAATCAAGAGTAAGACCAAATTAACTGGCATTGGATTCATATCAGTGTTATTCTGTGTTTCTTAAATTATTCTCCAGTGGAACTGTGCGTTCCCTAAAATGGACTAAGATATTCAAGTCAAATAATACAGATCTTTTCCTAATTTGTAGGAAAAAATATATTTAATACATAGATTTATATAATTTTAAGTTTTTGTAAGAAATTATTCCTTAGCCTTTGGTATCTGTCACCACTGATTGAATGCTAGATTATCTAGCGCTAGTATGATATATGATCAAGTAAAAAAAAATTGCATTTGAATTACTTTAATAAATCAGCACTTTGTGGCATTACATAGACAGTACCCTGACCCCCAGGCACTTGGCCATCTGAACTAGTTTGAGAAATTAAACTATCAATGAAGTTAGTTTAAAATTTATTCACGAACTGCACCACTCAGGACAAGTCAGCCTTATTACTGTAAGCTATGGAGTAACTCCACTGAGTAATTATTCAAATATTTAAGTAAAGTTTCCTTCTTTGCATTCAGCAAGGTAATAAAATGCTTATGAAAAATTAATGTCTTACCTACAGCATAATGGACAGTCTCTTTCAGCCTATTTATACATAAAATGCCAAAATAAACATCAAGAAACATTTGCAAAGTACATTCAGTATCCCCCTCTCGCCCCCCAAAAGCAAACACCAGTATGAAATAGTTCTGCAATTCTGTGCACTTCATCTCAGTACCTAGCTCATCTATGATGGAAGAATATGATCATTTAAATGCAACAAGCACATCTTTGTAAATGGGCCTGCCCCTGTCAGCAGCGGCACAGAGCTAGAATTCATCTCGCCATTGGCTCTGTTTCCTGTAAATGAAGGAGTTGAGTAACCAAGAAGCCAGCTAGACCTTCCTCCCTTCCTGAGCTTTGAGGGCCAGGTCTTTGCAAATTCCACCCTTCCTTCCTGAAAGCCTGGACTCAAAAGGGCAGTAACAGAGAGATGGAAAAAACACAACATCCACCCCATCCTGGCCTTTCATCTCTTCTAAGATGGTCTCGCTGTGTTTGCCATGGAAAGTATGTCTAGTAGATAGAATACCAAGAATGGCTTCGAGGTGACTGTTTAATGGGTAGAAAAAATTATTATGGCTGGGGTTTAAAGAATGCTATTGAGTTCTCTGTGGAGCACGTGGGTTACACCTAAGTAAGTGTAAGTAGCTAAACATTGTGTGCTCTACCCAGAGATAATGAGGAGGCAAACAGAGGTTTATATCACCTTTATGGGTCTGTAGTAAATAACAGAAGCATGGAAATATCCCACACAAGTGTTTTTTAAAGAATCTTCTTATTTTTGAATAGTTACAGAAAAGGTGTACAGATAATGCCATTATCGTGTTCCCCACAATGTTTCCTGTATTAACACCTTTCGTTGCCATGTATATTTGTCACAACTAAGAAACCGACATGGGTACCTTATTAACTAAATTCTGTATTTGCATTTTATTTCTTTTTCTGAATAGCTCCTTTCTGTTCCAGGATACCGTCTAGGATACCACGTTATATTTAGTCATCATGTCTCCTTAAGTCTCATCCAGATTTACCCAAATCTTTTTAAATTACTGAAATATAATAGTAGATGTTTGGGGATTTTATTACATAGGCGATAATTAAGGCAGAATTAACCCATGGTGAGGAACTCTGAATTCTGATTTTCCGCCTCTGGGAGGAACCCCTTTCATTTCCCAATTCAAAATATGAGATGAGATGGTGGTGATTGTAGAAGCAGCCTTTCTTGTGCTGGGGTAACGTTAGAGAGAATTAGTAAATTACCTCCATGACATGCCATAATTTGCTTTCTTCCCCAGATTTCCCGCTGTTGTATCCACAGGAACAAAGGGGAAGTATGTTGTGGCTGTGAACACTACAGTGTGGGGAGAGGGCCATTTTTTAAAAAATAATTAGGTATTTTTCAATTAAAAAAAAACTACTGGTGATTATGTTCACAGGGCAGGCAGAATGCAATAGCCTATTTATTTCTGAACTGATATTAAACCAGAGGTAAAGATAGCGTACAATTTTATGGATGTACTTATAACCATAACCATAAGGGAGAACAAGAAATAAGGCTCTTAAAAAAGAGAATCTGAGGAAGAACGCATAATTGCTCCATTCAATCTTAGAGCTGCTTTTAAAGCTGACAGTGGAAAGTCCCATTGACACGAAGCCCTTCAGCTCCCATTCCTCTAGTTTCCTTTATAAAAAGAAGTTAAGCCTCTCCTGCTTAACTACAGAAACATTTTAAGTTAACTAAGGTTTTCCATTTCTTCTGCCACCTCCCGGCTCAAGCCCTGATCACAGTGTGCCTGGAACTGTTGCAATAGCCTCGTTCAGTTTAAGTGTGTGTGTGTGTGTGGGGGGGGTGTCTGTGGTGTGTGAGTGTGAGTGGGTGTGTGTATGTGTGAGTGTGTACACGCGCGTGTGTTCGTGCACTCCTAACCGCCCCTGTTGGCAAGCCCCTTTGGTCCAGCCTACACATCACTGCTGAATTAAACCTCCTCAACATGTCAGTGGGCTTATTTTCCTATTCAGAAATCTTGAGGGGCTTCCCATTTTCTAGAGAAGAATACTGAAATTCTTCGGACTAGCATTAAGTATTTGCTATGATTGAGTTTCAGCTTAAAATTTTCAACAGTATGTTCTTGACTCTGGTATACCAGTCCCTACACCAGCCAGATAGTTCTTCTCTCAGTTCACTCAAAACCTTTATTAAATTAATCACTGTAATCATTGTGAACAATTATTTTGCACCTTCATCACCATAGGCTTCCTGCCTTTGAGTCTTTGCTTAGCTTTTTTCTCGACTCTTATCTCCTATTTCTACCCTTTCTACAAAATCCCACCTTCCTGTCTCTTGAACCTCCCACCCGCCTCTCCCTCTAGTGAGCTCTCTGTCCTGAGGACTCCTGATTGCCATGTGCACGCTAGGTATGTCGGTGTATCTCCTCCTAGCTGCGTTTTCCGTATATGCATATTTATGTGGTGTCTGTGCTGAGTTGGAATCTTACCAATTGGATGATTTTTTAGTTCTTCTTCCATTTAACATATTATGAACGTTTTCATGTCATATTTTTGAACTGTGATTTTTAATGGTTTCAGAGGTAATCTACATCACATTCCATGTTGTACTGAGGCATTTACACATAGCTGGACATTTAGGTTGTTCCCCTTTTTTATATAATATGTAATGTTGTCCTGAACATCCTTACCTCTAATTATGTATTTGAGATAAATCCCCAAGAATGGGCTTATTGAGAATGCCTTTTTATTAGGTTGTTGATCTGCATTTCCAGATTTCCTTCCAGATAGGTTATGCCAATTTTTTTCATCTATCAGTAGTGTTTGAACATGCCTATTTAATCGCTGTCGCATTGGCACTGGGGGTTATAATTTGCGTGTAAGAAATTCTGTGAATTTGTGTTTGTGAATGAGGTAGCTAAAACCTCTCTCATCATAGGTTTTCATGTTCTGTTTATAAGCCTTTATCGGCGGGGTGTTTGCCAGTATTTTCTCCGGGTCTACAGCCTATCTTTTCATCACTTTCTTGACAGTATCTTCCTAAAAGCAGAAGCTCTTAATTTTGTTACTGAAGTATTGTTGACACACACCGTTACATTAGTTTCTGGCGTACAGCATAGTGATTCCACGAGTGTATACATTCTGCTGTGCTCACCACAGGTGAGGCTCCCATCTGTCACGGCACAACACTATTACAGTCTCATTGACTAGATTCCCTATGCTGTGCCTTTTATCCCCGTGACCTCTTCATCGGCTAGCTGCAAGTCTGTGGCTCCCACTCCCCTTTCACCCATCTTGCTCATCCCCCGCCCCTCTGGCAACCATCGATTTGTTCTCTGTATTTATGGGTCTCCTTCTCCATTTTGTTTGTTTTGTTCTGTTTTTCAGTTTCCACAAAGACGTGAAATCATTGGATATTTGTCTTTTTCAGTCTGACTTATTTTACTCAGCATCATACTCTCTAGGTCCATCCATGTTGCTGCTAGTGGCAATAGTTCGTTCTTTTTTATGGCTGAGTAATATTCCATTGTATGTATATATACCACATCTTCTGTGGGTGGACACTTGAGCTGCTTCCATGTCTTGGTGGTTGCATCAGTTTACGTTCCTACCAACAGTGCATGAGACATCCTCACCAATTCTTGTTATTTCTTGTCTTTATGATTCTAGCCATTCTGACCCATTTAAGGTATTACCTTAATGGTAATGGTTTTGATTTGCATTTCCTCAATAATTAGTGATACTGAGTATCTTTTCATGTGTCTGTCTGCCATCTGTTTGTCTTCTGCGGAAAAAAAAAATCTGTTTAGGTCCTCTGTCCATTTTTAATTGGATTTCTTGGGGGAGTTTTTGGTGTAGAGTTGTGTAAGTATTGTTTCTATATTTTGGATATTAACTTCTTATCAGATATGTCACTTGCAAATATCTTCTCACATTCAGTATGTTACCTTCTCATTTTGTTGATGGTTTCCTATACTACGCAAAAGCGTTTTATTTTGGGTTAGTCCCACTAGTTTATTTTTGCTTTTGTTTACCTTGCCTGAGGAGACATATCTAGAAAAATGTTGCTAGGACTGATGTTAGAGAAATTATTGCCTGTGTTTTCTTTTAGGAGGTTTATGGTTTTCTGTCTCACATTTAGGCATCTTTAATTTGAGTTTATTTTTGTGTGAGAAAGTATAATAAAGTGGTCCGGTTTCATTCTTTTGTGTGTAGCTGTCCAGTTTTCCCAACACCAGTGACATTTATTGAGGAGACTGTCTTTTCTCCATTTTGTATTCTTGCCTCCCTTGTCATTGATTAATTGACCATATGTGCATGGGTTTATTTCTGAGCTCTCTATTCTGCTCCATTGATCTATGTGCCTGTTTTTGTGCCAGTACCAAACTGTTTTGATTACTAGAGCTTTGTAGTATATCTTCAAATCTGGGATTGTGATGCCTCCAGTTTTGTTCTTCTTTTTCAAGATTGCTTTGACCATTCGGGGCCTTTTGAGGTTCCATACAAATTTTAGTATTATTTATTCTACTTCTGTGAAAAATGCTGTTGGTATTTTGATAAGAATTGCATTGAATCTGTAGATTGCTTTGGGTAGTATGGACGTTGTAACAGTATTAATTCTTCTAATCCATGAGATGAAATATCTTTCCTTTGTGTCTTCTTCTTTTGTCAATATCTTAATAGTTACCCAATTCAGGTCTTTTACCTCCTTGGTTAAATTTATTCCTAGGTATTTTATTCTGTTTGGTACAATTGTAAATGGAATTGCTTTCATGATTTCTCTTTCTGCTACTTTGTTATTAGTGTATAGAAATGCAACTGATTTCTGTGTATTAATTTTGTATACTGTGACTTTATTGAATTCATTTATTGCTTCTAATAGTTTTTTGGTAGAGTCTTTAGAATATATATAGTATCATGTCGTCTTTACTTGAGACAGCGTTACTTCTTCCCTGCCAATTTGGATGCCTTTTATTTCTTTTTCTTGGCTGTTGGCTGTGTTTAGGACTTACAGTACTATGTTGTAACACAGTGGTAACAATGGACATCCTTGTCTTGTTCTTGATCTTAAAGGAAAAGCTCTGTTTTTCACCATTGAATATGATGTGATCTGTAGGTTTTTCATGTATGGCCTTTTTTATGTTGAGATATGTTCCCCCCAAACCCATTTTATTGAACACTTTTATCATAAATGATGTTGAATTTTGTCAAATGCTTTTTCTGCATCTACTGAGATGATCGTATGACTTTGTATCCTTCATTTGGTTAATGTGGTGTATCACGTTGATTGATTTGTGAATAGTGAACCATCCTTGATTGATTGAATCATCCCCAGAACAGAAGCTTTTAATTTTGATGACGTTCAGTATCAAATTGTCATGGAGTTTGTTCCTGGTGTGTTACCTAGGAAATCCTCTGCTAGCCAGAGTCACAAAGATTTTCTCCTGTGTTTTCTTCAGAAGATTTACAGTTTTAAGTTTTTATAGTATGATTTTTTAATTAATTTTTGCATGTGGTATGAGATATCAGTTGGGGTTAATTTTCTCATGATAATAAAAGATCACAAATCGTTCCAGATAAGGAAATTGAAATAACTCATCTATCAAAGATATATTTGTTGTTTAAAAAAAAAAGAGCAGTAGTTTGCCTTTAAGGTGATACACAGGAAATTATTGCTACTGGTTCATGTCTTGAGTCTAATTTGAGGCATAACTCAGATGAGTGGATGAATGATTATTGGCAGAAACCCATACATTGTATTACCACTTAGGTTATTTGTTTGGGAGCTAGATTTTTTTTTTTAATTTCACTTAAGTG
Source organism: Ailuropoda melanoleuca (assembly GCF_002007445.2). Lineage (NCBI taxonomy): Eukaryota > Metazoa > Chordata > Mammalia > Carnivora > Ursidae > Ailuropoda > Ailuropoda melanoleuca. The sequence goes on from NC_048224.1 coordinate 72,526,115, forward strand.
ACTAATGTAATTGTGTTAATTAATATATTTATTTATATATACAACAAGCATTTTTGAGACTTAAGGAGTACAAGGCACTATACTTCTTGGACAGTGTGGGAAATAATTTCTCTGTGGTCCATGAATAGCCTGTGTGCAATTAACATCTGATTTCTGGAATGAAAGGAAGTCAAAGTAATTAACTTTCTTGAACCACAAAATTATAATATAAAGAACATCTGTTAACATTAAGAGATTTGGGCCCTTGGGAATATACTAATAAAGGAAAGATGTGATGAATAAGAAGATTTTGTGGTGAATATAGCTTGGAGTTATTTGTGAAATGAAAAGTTTCTCAGTAATTGGCAGGGCCGCCGAAGCTTTTTTATCACCTGTTTTTCTCTGTAGGTCATCAGCTCAATGAGCTCTCNGGTGGGGCAGGTGTAAAGAGCCCTAGGTTACTCTCTTGTCTGCTTCTTTCCTGAGCCGTGTCTCCTCCAGTGTATCCCCTAAAGCAGAAGGGCTGTTGCAGGCCCTGCGTGATGCTGCCTCATCCTTGCTAGTAACCTTGAGTGCCCAGGGTGCCGAGTGCGGAGGAGGGCGGGGCGGGACGGGACATCGGCAGTAGGTCTGGAGCTGCCATGAATTAGCCCTGTGACTTTGGGCAACTCACCACCTCTCTATACTTTCTCGAGCAAAACAGGGAAGTCAGATTACACCATCTCGAACTTCCCTCGCAGCTGAGAATTTTGTTTATTTATTCAGTGCTCCCCTTCTGTTATGGATTTGAAAAGTGGAACTTGCTGCTACAGAAACACTTTAGCAACCATAAAATTAAGATTCTTGTATTGTCAAATGAATCTGCATCCCCCAAATGTTTATGTAAATATATGTAATTCATATGTTTGAAATATAAGCAAATATAAGAAAGTGTGCTGTGTTTACCTTTTAAAAATTATTTTAGAAACAGACTTCTCCATATGAATTGATTATGCATTTTTAAAGAGAGTAAACTAAAATGAATCATTCAGAAAATCAGATATTAACTACTTCTTGTGAGTGATTTATCTCTCTCATTTTTCTTGACATGTCTAATGCTTTTTTTTAAATATCCACTTCTCAGTGTCATGAAATGAATTACATTTCATCCAAACTTCTAATTTCATTTTATAATATGCTCGAGTTTATGCAAGATTCAGTCATTTATTTATCACCTTGTTTGGGAGAGATATTAATAACTTTCGTATTAAATCATTTTTTAGTTGAAGAGAGGGAAATTTTTATTGTGATATAATTTACACATGGCAAAATTCATTCTTTTCAAGTGTGTAGTTCTGTGTTTTTAGTATATTCACAAGGTAGTGCAGCCATCACCACTAATTCCAGAACATTTCATCACCCCAAAAAGAAACCCCATACTAATTAGCAGTCTCTTCTTACAAATATTTTTTGATGTATCAAATTTCAAAGGTAAAATCTTAAATCTGGTAAGGTAAAGGTAAATCTGAAAATAGTTCATACTGTGTGATCAGTTAATTAATGGTATCAGGGGCACCTGGGTGGCTCAGTTGGTTAAGCGTCTGACTTTGGTTCAGGTCATGGTCTCAGGGTCCGGGGATTGAGCCAATGTGTGGCTTCATACTCAGTGGGGAATCTGCTTGTCCTTCTCTAACGCTCCCCTGCCCTCTCTTGTGCTCTCTCTCTCTCAAATAAATAAATAAAATCTTTTAAAAAAATTAATGGTATCATTTTATTATTCTTCCCATATTGCATGTTAGTTTATAAACAGATATTAAACTTTTCCTTGGGGGTGAAGAATAGGGCCTTTTTAATGAGTTGAATTAGCTGAGTTTTGGTTTTGTTTCTCTGTTTTGTCAGAATGTAGTTACTAAAACTGGATTTTTCATGAATTTATTTCTTTATGGATTGAAAATAATATTTGAAAAATCAGGTTACTGATTGTTTTTAGGAGATCAGAGTAATAGCCAAGATCAAATACGGCATCAGAACAGTGAAATTCAACTCAGCAGCATTTAATTAGCTTTTGGAAGTTCAAAATAAGAATGTGTGCTTGGGAGAAAGCCAAAAAAATGAGAGTGTCTAGAGCATGATGTAGGTAATAATGCGAGTTTCTGTTACCAGAAAAAAAGAAAAGAGGAACTTTAGAGAGAAGCATAAGCAACCGAAAACAGTCAAATGTGACAGATGTGTACTAGGGTTATGATTTCTAAGATTAGTATAACATCAACATTTTGACTGCCAAATAAATTTGTCAAATGCTGCCGGCTCCTGGCAGTTAGACCTCAAACCAGCAATAAAGTTGAATTCATTATTGGAAAAGTATAGGTCTTACTTTTATTTGAAAGCATAAACTGACTTATTAAATAGAATCAGGGGTTTAAAGTTTTTTTCCCTGCCAAGAACTGCTACTTTCTCAAGGTCCTCTGGCCCCTTTTAAAGACCCTTGTTGGCCATCCAACACAACAATTTTCTGTCTACTGCTGCTGGCCATCTTTGAAAGGTCTCTTTCCTTTCAGTCTTCAAACTTCTTATTTACTTATTCCATGATATAATCTCTAGGTCAGACTTGTGAATGTTCTCTTTTTTTAATGGAATTTCATGTGTTTTCCTCTCCTCCAGCTGGCAGAAGCTCTTTTCAGTTCTAGTGGGTCTTAAAGGACTTCAGATAGATGGTGTGGGCCAGTGTTCTTCCTCTTGGCCAGACTAATTCACAATGAACCTGAGTGAACGCTTTTCTACCCTGTCCATACATTTCTCCTTGACAGTTACAGTGCAACTTCCCTTGCTGACCCATTCTGTCATTCACCAGCCTTCATTCGACCTGCTCAGGGTTACAGGGCTTCTCCAGAAGTTATTTTTTAGATATTGAATATCACCTTTCTTTCTTCTCATTCCCTTTGACTAAGGGGAAAAACATTCCATATTTAAAATATGCTTGATTTGGGGCATCTGGGTGGCTCAGTCAGTTAAGTGTGTCCCTTCACCTCAGGTCCCGATCCAAGGGTCCTTGGATCGAGTCCCATGTCAGACTCCCTGCTCAGTGGGGAGCCTGCTTCTCCCTCTGCCTCTGCCTGCTGCTCCCCCTTCTTGTGCGCTTGCTTGCTCTCTTTCTCTCTCTGTCAAATAAATAAATTAAGTCTTTAAAAAAAGATTTTTAAAAATAAGATAAAATATTCTTGACTTATTTCGAAAATGCCTGCCTGACAAGCCCAAATCTGGTCATCCTTTCCTTAATAGGCGAGTACTGAGCAGTTCTGTATTCAAGAGACTATGTTAAATACATTACACACTTTATCTTATTTAACACTCAAGCAGACCTTCCTATAATTACTATTATTATTCCCATTTTGTAGATGGAGCAATTACCGGGAAATAGAAGAGGCATCATTTTAACCCAGAACTGTTCCACACCAAAGCCAGCGCTCTTAGCCACAGTTCTGTGCCAGGGTCTCGGCAGTCATGTCATTTGTCTTTCGTTTCAATTCCAATTTAGCCCTCAGTTAGTATGTTCAATAAGCCGCAACTGGGGGTTCAAGGTGGGGGTGGGGGTGGATGGACATTTCTGTCCTTCTGACAGTGCTAATTCTGCTCCCTAACTTTTGAGTGAGTTCAAATGACTCCACTTTGCCTCTTCCTACCTTTCTTCCACCTGCTTTATAACCATTCTCTCTCCCACTGTCCCTTCACTTCTTTATCCATAAACCTCAAGTGGCAGAAGGTCAAGAGGAAAGAGGCATGAAAACAAAAAAAGAAAAGTGATTCCTAACCTTTCTCCACCCTCTGTAGTCCAGCTGTAACCGATAATCATATTCTGTCCTTACTATTTCCTACATTGTGTGCTTCTTTCACAAGAGCTTCTCAATACCCACCTCCAGTATGGCAGCCCTGCCGTGGGTCTGTATCCATTCTACAGATGATAGAATTCCAGGAAGTCACCTTGGAAAAGTCCATGGAGGTGCACCTGGGTGGCTCAGTTGGTTAAGCATCTGCCTTCAGCTCAGGTCATGCTCCCAGGGTCCTGGGATCAAGCCCTGCATCAGGCTCCCTGCTCAGCAGGGAGTCTGCTTCTCCTTCTTCCCCTCCCCCTGCTTGTGCTCTCTCTCTCTCTCTCTCTCTCTCTCTCTCTCTCTCACTCTCAAATAAATAAAACCTTTATTAAGAGAGAAAGAAGGAAAGAAAGAAAGAAAAAGAAAGAAAGGAAGAAAGAAAGAAACGTCATTGGATGAGGTTGTAGATTGACAAGTGGCTACTCAAGTTGACGTGGTTGAGAAGTTGAAATTTGAAGTCAAATATTCTGATGTAATGTGAGTTCCCTACATCTCACTGATAATAAGCGTTTGCATATATTTACCACTGTAACCTTGTAATAGCAGAATTGGTTTGCAGTTCATTGAGAATGAGCCCTTGATGTCTGGTGAGTTGTATCACTCTGAAAATAATCTTCAATGCCACTGAATATGAATATTTTAAATTTTACAGTGATGAACAACAGCGAGATTATTTAATGGAAAGACGGGACCTCGCCATTGATTTTATTTTTTCTTTAGTATTAATAGAAGTTTTGAAACAGGTAGGTCAGTAATTTAATGTTCCTTTTAGATAAGATTTATCTGAAAACTACTTATGTTTTTAAAATGTAAGTTTTAAATTGTTCCTGTATTTCAAATCCTGGGTCATGCGAATTATGTTTATTGATTGCTAACGTATATAGTTACCAGAAGTACTGTTACTGACTTGATCTTTGTTTTTTCCTTCCAGATTAAAAGCCATCTTCTTTTTTTTTTTCCTTTTCAGATTCCACTTCATCCTGTAATAGACAGTCTAATACATGATGTTATTAACTTGGCTTTCAAGCACTTTAAGTACAAAGAAGGGTAAAGTAATTTATCTCCTTAGAATTTTGAAGAAGTTGGGTACTTAAATCTTAAACAAGTGTGCTCTTTTTAGATGACCAGGGATCCCTCACTTGTCCAATCATATCTTACTTAGGTACCTTGGTCCCAACACTGGCAATATGCACATTGTGGCAGACCTGTATGCAGAAGTCATCGGAGTGTTGGCACAAGCTAAGTAAGTGAATGTCAGTCCTTTACCAGAAGAGCTCGAGTGCCTCTTCTGCTGCAGCCCAGCCCAGCTCTCAGGAAGGGGCTGTGTGTGAGCTAGCAGAGAGCTTGGGTCCTTGTGGCTATAGGCGCCATGTCTCTGAAACTGACTAAAAGCCCCCTTGAGGCACGTACCAAGTTTGTTTCCAGTTGTTTTCTCTATTATCTTTTTTACCTGGCAGTTGGGCCAGGTCCTACCAGGAGTCCATGAGTTTCAGAGTACTGCATCAAAGAAAGAAATGGACTAACCAAGTTTCTTTTCTCTCTGCCCAAATATTCCAAAGGAGTTTACCGGTTTCAGAAGTTCTGTTTTCTATATTCCATGAGTGGGTAAATACACTATATATCATCTGTGAATGGGAAAATTCCATTCTAAATTGTCCCTCTACTATAGACCTTACTTAATTCAGCTGAGCTAAAAATGTCCCAGACTCTGTCATGGAAACAAGTCGGGGGAAAATTCTCATTGCTAAATTTATCTGGCCCCATAACACTACTTAGCAGGCTAGAACAAAGTGGTGTTAGACTATTAGCAATAATATACTTCTTCCAAAAGTGATGTCACACCTTATTCACCCGTCTTCATCTTATTCAACCCTGAGGCAAATCAGGCAAAATCCTGAATGCCTAGGTTAGGCAAAATGAGCCAGAGACAAACTATGAATCCAGGCCAAGAGGTGAAATTAAAGCAACAGTGATGCCCTGATGCTTGTGAAATGCAATGCTCAAGAAAGAGATTTTTATCTCCAAGAGATGGAATTTCCTAACTCAATAGCATGGAAATGCCCAATTTATCAAAAAACAAAATCTTGTAGAAAGTACTTACTCAGCAACCTTACCTAGCGAAAACAGAGACAAGAACTCAGGAAAAAGACCCCCAAAATACTTCGGCGTGACTTATTTAACCTGGTTTATCTATTCATCTCTACGACATATTATTTCTAACCTAAAACATTAGTGTTAGATGAGAGAGAGAGAGAGATACACTGATAGTAGTGAGAAATATCAGGCTCAAAGCCTGGCAGCAACAGAGAGGAAAGAAAAAGTAGCCAAAGTGTATGTAAGAACTAAACAGTAGTGTTATCTGGGCCATTTTGCATGAGATTATATTGCACTTCTATTGCAACCCATTGTCATAATCGTGGTTCATGAATCGTCAAGAAAAACAAAGCCCAATACATCTTTTTCTATTGCAATTGAAGGACAGAAGTATTGGCATTTTGAAGGGAGAAGCTTCAATTACCTAGCAAGTTGATTTACATGTCTCAACCCCATTCCTAGAAAAGATCAGAAAAATGAGTTATTGATATATATTTGGCTCATTTGTGTCCAAATCCTGAAACTCTCAACCTATTCCTATGTAATTCCTTCTGTAATTATCCCAGTCCAATTCTCTTATACTATCATTTGGAAGATTTAATTTGCCAAAAATGGCTTTTTGTGTTTTTCTTAGTTTTGGGGAACTATTCATTCACAATATTGGTTCCTGTAGAATCACCTTCCTTAGCAATAGTGATTTTGAGTTGGTTGTGAACGAACTGAAAAACAATGTCATAACTAAGCCACATTCTAAGGTTATAGGAATTTCCATATTAGGTCAGATTTATATGATCCACCAAGCCAGTGTTTTCTTGCCAACCATGGCTTGTTTTAATTTCCATGATGTCAGTATTTGTCCCAATTCTGCAATAGTCGGGTATATGAAAGGTCTCAATTTGGACAATGCTCCAGTACTTTCCAGTCATAAGAGAACCCCTTGGTCAGTGGCTTCTTATAGTAACTACAGTAGTGTATAGTAATCACAATGATATATTCTCAACCAGTCAATGTATAGATAACCTTTATTAATAGATAGTACAACCTTAAACTGGTGTCATAATCCAAATTATCACATTGTTTCCTTTTCGTGAGTATGCCAGAAACATTACTTTGTCATTGGCTTAGAAAAGTACTGTTTCCTTTGTTCTCGGGGGGGAGGGGGGAAGGATGTATGCTTATCTAGTACAGGGTGGTTATCTTTTTTTTTTTTTAATAAACTCGAGTAATATAACAATTCTAATTTTAGACTTTACATCTAGCTCCCAGTGGTAATGCATATGAAATATTTTCTTCATTATGACTTTAGTTATTAATGCTTAGTTTTAGTCTTTAAGTTTTAGCAAAATCACTATTTTTGATCTTACGGATGATAATGCACTTAATTCCTAACATTAAGGGAAAAAAAATTTTGCTATTTAGTGATATTCACCCAAAGTGTTGACTTTTTGAAAGTCAGTTAAGTTAAAGTTTGATTTTTTTTTAAGGTAAGTTTCTTTGGTTAAAATCTGGTATATTTATTTATATAGTGATAATGGCCTCTAAGACTCATAGCTTTCAAAATTGCTTTCTCTTTATGTGATATAATCATAATGTATATATCCTTAAACTCTTACTTTTACAATATGTACTGAACATTTTAAAGCAATTTATTTTTATATGGATGTTCTGGTATACCAAAGACTGAGTAATCATTTAGTTACTGTGTTTACTAAAGGCAGCATGAAACACTAAAGGCACAGTCATTGAAAATGAATTAATTTTTCCCTAAAATTATTTTACAGAAAAATAGATTTTAAGTGCAAATAGATTTTGGGCTTTTTTTAATACTAAAATAATATGTTTATGTCATCTGGGACTTTTAAAAGTAAAAGATAGCCATATTTATTCTTCAATGAGAAATAAATAGACTGTCAGCCATCCACCCTGAGACTGTTGAACTAGTTATACAAGTAACCTGCCCTCTCCTACCGCTCCTTGTTTTAGTCATGGATTAGGGATAGAAAACAAACTTCCCTAAGTATCATATGTTCTTTAAACAATATAACTCTAACCTACAAGATTACTTTTTCCTTTTAAGCTTTCACATTTCTAAAATTAAAATCCTTGGTAAGTTTTTTTACTGTTTGGAAGTAACTTGAATAAAAATATAATTTTTAAAAATCCAGTTGAGAATTAATAAATTTTTATAATCTTGATTAAAAGTGTCCCTTCCATTGCTTTGCACGCCATCTCTGCTTCCCACCCATTATCATCACTGCCTAAAGACTCAGCCTTTACCTCAACTCAAATCCCCAGAAGTCTCCACTAATTATCCAGCTGGAAAGAGCCCTTTCATTCTCCTGTGCCCTGGAGCCTCTTTAAGTGTATTATTCTCGTAAAAGGCAATGTGAAATGTGAGAAAGTGGTCTGGCCTGGCCATTCCACCTGCCAGAAGGATCAACAAGATCCTAGCAAAGGGTCAGGCACTGGTGAACACACCTCATAAACAATAATAATTATTATGATTATTATTAATCTTATTATAAATAATATTTAATAATTTAAATGATTAGTTATAATGATTGTTTTTGATTAATAAATAATATTTGATAATTATTTATCTTATTATTTAATATTTAATATTGTTATTATTCACATGGTTCATGGTCTTTTCTGCATTGCTTTATCTTCCCAATCACACTGTACACTGTTCTTAGGGGCAGTGACTGTATTTCATAGTTCATGACAATGTCAGGCAGCTGGAATGTAGTGGAAATTCCTGGAATTTGTGTCAGAAGACGTGGGTTTGAGTCTTGTCATGTTGATCTTCCACATCTGTTTCTTCATTTGTAAAATGGAAATGTGTTCACTGCCTGACTCAGTGGATTGTTGCAAAGGTAAAAATGTAAAAGAGTATAATGTGCATAAAATATAAACCATCTTACAAATATACCTTATCATGATTCCTGGTCTAGACCAGTGTTTCATAAACTTCAGCACAGCAGAATCACCTCTAGGGCTTGTTGAACAGGAGTCCTGGAACTCAGCCCCAGCGTTCCTTATTCGGTAGGTGTGGTGTGGGCCAATGATGAGTGTTTCTCACAAGTTCCCAAGCAGTGATGCTGCTGTTGATCTGGGGGCCACACTTTGAGAACCACTGGTCCAGACATAACCTAGCAGAGATGAAGCGTAGGGACCCTAGGGCCAGACATTTGGCTTGAAATTCTGGCTCTGCCACTTGCCAGCTGTGCGACTTTATCACATTTAGAAATCTGAGCCTCAAGTTCCTTTTCTGTAGAAAGGGTATAATAACAGTACTGCACAAATTGTGAGGACTGAATGATCGTGAAGATGAAATGTAGGGTTCGCCAAACTTTGCTTGGCGTATCGTAGGTGTTGGATGTCTGCTTGTAGCTGCCATCATCGCCGTCCTCAACATCAGATTATTTCCTACTCTATGAGAAGTAGAAAAGAAAGATGACATTGGAATTTGGGTTTTCTATTTTTTGTTCCATTGCCCTCTTAAAAACCTCTTTTATTGTGAAATATACGTAGCAAACATGAAGAAAAACCTGTAAATTGGTTTGGAAAAATAGAGTTTTAACAAATTATTACCAAATGAGCACCACATAACCTCCTGCACCCGAGCCAAGAACGAGAAAGTGGCCAGCTGTCACCAAGTCTCTGACACCGATTTGCCAGTCATGGCCCTCTTGTACTGCCTTCTTGTACTGGTGAAACAATATCTCCATGTTTACCGCCTACTTTATTTGTCCTCAAGTTTCTCCCTTGAGCTGTCAAGAGTTGTTTCAGCCTTCCAGGATTCTGTTAGTTGGCGTTCAACTTTTATGTCTTTTTAGTTGTAACATCCCATACGTGTAGAAAAAGCTCATTCTTCTTTTAGATTTGATTTGAATTGTTTCATTATTAGATTTTCTTACAACCTAGAAATATTTTTTCAATGATCATTAACCTAAAGGTATAAAAGAAACAACAAACGAAAACTCTGGAAATGGATTAAGACTGTTTCTTGGCATGATTTGCTGTCATTGTCAGAAAGAGCAGGCCCATGGTATTGCTCTGATGCTTACAATTAGAGATACATCAGGTCCTTGGGGTATGCGAGTATGTTGGAAATTGCCCAGCCTGAGGAAATGGAGCTTTTGTCATGCTCAATTTAAAAGTGAGGCCATTTTGAGAGGGTCTAAATAACCCTGGATCTTCTCCCTGACTGAAGGAATGTTGAGTATATTGTAGAATAAGAGAAGAAATGAGAAGATTGTATTCTTTACCAAGTCCCCAATAACAAAGCCTTACAAAATGATAGCCATATACTTCAGCCATTCAAAGGGCTCCTCTCACTGTGCCCTGTCGCACCTAGATGCAGGAGGCCTCCATTATACTCACTTTCATACCCATTATTTAATAAGCCACTCATGTTCTCTTCTTAGATTCCCTGCTGTAAAGAAGAAATTTATGGCAGAACTCAAGGAATTACGGCACAAAGAGCAGAGCCCGTATGTTGTTCAGAGCATTATCAGCCTGATAATGGGGATGAAGTTCTTTCGAATTAAGATGTATCCGGTGGAAGACTTTGAGGCTTCTCTTCAGTTTATGCAGGTAGGCAACATTTTGGGCAGGAGATCCAAGGGGCTGTCAACCTGAACTCCCTTCATCAGAATGATTGACTTGGAATGTGAAAACCCATTCACTTGACAATGTGGAAGAAGTCCTACTTTTTCCTCAGTAATGCATAACGTGCTTTGTAACCAAATATTAGAGTTGCAGGCCGATAATGTCACTTTTAAGCTTTCATATCACCTTTGAAGTAGGGTGTATAGTGGAATGTCTTACTGGTTGACTTTTTTCTCTTTTTGATCATCAGCTACGTATTGATCTATGAATAAAATACAGCTGATTTTTTGCTTTTTATAATTGATAGCATTGAGGTGGCTGTGTTAACATTCATAGGCATCAGAACTTTAAATAATGCAGAAAACGTTTTATTCCTACTACAAAAGAGAATCAGTTTTTAAAAATCAACCAAACCATACGGGTTTGGGTGGCAGTTACGCCATGTTTCACATAATGTACTAACAAAAGAATTGTTGCTAATGTGGATTTTGCAGAACATGTGGCTCTATTAGAATTTATAAAACTTTAATACTGCTGTGAGCTAGGTTTAGTGAAGGTCTTTATCACTGAAGAGCTTAGATATAGGGATTAGACATATAGGCTGTGCCACTNCTTTAATACTGCTGTTAGCTAGGTTTAGTGAAGGTCTTTATCACTGAAGAGCTTAGATATAGGGATTAGACATATAGGCTGTGCCACTTCTTACCCACTAAAATGGCTATAATCAAAAAGACAGATAACAGCAAGTATGGGTAAGGATGTAGAGAAATTAGAACCCTCGTACCCTGCTGGTTGGAATATAGAAAGGCATAACAATGTTGGAAAACAGTTTGGCAGTTCCTCAGTGGTTAAATCTAGAGTTGGATGTAAGCCAGCAATTCCACGTTTCTAGGGTTATATCCAAGAGAAATGAAAATAAACATTCATGCAAAAACTTGATTGCAAATATTCATAGCAGCATTATTCATAATAACAAAAAAGTGAATGTAGCCCAAATGTTCATCAACTGATGACTAGAGAAACAAAATGTGGTATATCCATATAAGGGAATATTATTTGGCCATGAAAAGGAATGAAGTACTGATACATGCTACAGCATGGATGTACCTTGAAAATATTATGCTAAGTAAAAGAAGTCACATATTTTGTGATTCCATTTAAATGAAATGTCCAGAATAGGCAAATCCATGAAGACAGAAAGTATACGGGTGGTTGTGTAGGGCTTGCAGGAGGGGAGTGTGGGTAGAGAGTTTGGAAATGACTGCTAAATAGCACAGAGTTTCTCTGCAGGGTAATAAAAAGGTTCTAAATTTAATTGTGGTGATAAATGTACAATTGTGGGAGTGCCTGGCTGACTCAGGTCATGATCCCAATGGTCCTGGGATCCGGCCCCACGTCAGGCTCTGTGCTCAGTGGGGAGTCTGCTTCTCCTTCTCCCTCTGCTGGCTGCTCCCCCTGCTTGTTCTCTCTCTGTCTCTCTCACTCAATCTCTGTCAAATAAATAAATAAATAAATAATCTTTTAAAAAAGTATACAATTGTGAATATACTAAAAGCTATTGAACTGTACCCTTTAAGTGGGTGAATTGCACATTATGTGAACTCTACCTCAATGAAGCTATGAAAAAAAAAAGAAGTTAGGCCATCCATCAAACTTCTTGGGTTTAAATTCAAACTTTAGCACTTACCAGCACTGTGACCTTGGGCAAGTCGCCCTTAACCCGTCCCCACCTCACTTACCTTTGTGCAAAGTGGTAATAATGGCACTAACCTTAGAAGGTGGCTCTGAGGATTCTTGACACATGGTAAGCACTTAGTAACTGTTAACCATTTTTATCCCTCTCTCATATGAATAATTCATGTATCTATGTATTTGAATGATGACTTGAAAGAGTATTTACACACCTATACAAAATACTGTAGGAAAAGGGCCACAATTCCAGGAGTCATGAAGCTCCATTCTGCATTGGGGAAACCATCTCAATGACTCCATATTGGGAATGCCTTTCTGGGACTGATGTTTTAGTATAGCATCAGTAGACTAGAGATTTTAGTAACTTTTGTTGGCAATGGGCCCAATGTTGACTGAAAGTAAGTATAATAGCTAATACAGATATTAACATATCATCACAAATACATGTAGCCTTGGACCCTTCCATGAAAACAATACCTAATGAAGAGTTACTACCAAAAAGGCCGGGAAGGAGAAAGAGGCTGGTGGAATTCTAAACAGGCCAGCTTTCCTAATAAATGATTCTCTGGGCCACCAAAAATACCCTTTCATAGATAGTAGTCCATAGGCAAAGACATCCTTGCTTGAGGAAGTATTCGAAAGGTTTCTTGCCTGAGGTGGGGGAGGGAAGCTTTCCGGACTTGCTTATGAAACTATCTGAATAATAAACACACCTAAAATGTCAGAGCTAAGAAGTAAATAGCTCTGTGCCTGGGGCTGTCACAGGGCCCAAAATAAGTTTAATATCTTCTGCCTCTCTTCCCATGTTTACCTTCTCTGGGGATCTGTGTTTGTTGGTTCATCAAGGACTCAGGCCCCCACACACAGTAGGTGGTCAATGAAAATTTGTCAGCAAAGAATGTCTGAATGAATCAACCAATAAGTCAGTGGATGAGTATCTGTTCCCTGATTGTAGATGTTTTGTCCTTTCAGCACAGTGATTTGAGATAGAAGTGGGAGAGTGAGAAAACCAGTCCTGCAAAATGTCATTGAGGCCATTTTGAACTTAAGTATAAATGCTAGAATCCAGTGATTTTCTTCAGTGGGTTAAGAAATATGCTATGTTCGTGTGTATGATTGAATTAAGAGCTGTTTCCTTAAATTTGTTTAAGGAAATTTATGTGCACATTTCAATCTGTTCTCCCTCCTTTATGCTTTTTTCTACTTCCTAGGAATGTGCACATTACTTCCTCGAGGTCAAAGACAAAGATATCAAGCATGCCTTGGCTGGGCTTTTTGTTGAAATTCTTGTCCCAGTTGCTGCCGTGAGTTACGTTTTTATTTTTAAGAACTTCTTCAAATTGGATTAGAGAATCACTAATTTCATTAATATACTATTAACATGCATCTCTCTTTTAGGCTGTTAAAAATGAAGTAAATGTTCCCTGCCTTAGAAACTTTGTTGAAAGCCTGTATGACACCACGCTGGAACTTTCTTCTCGAAAGAAGCATTCGTTGGTTAGTAACTGAGCAAATCCAAAACGCAACACTGCAGAGGCTAAAATCCTTAGGCTGAAATCTATTTGAGACCCATAATGGGAGCATTACCTATAGCTCCCTCCAAAAGAGGAAGCGTTTCAAAACTTGAAGCTTGCACTTAACGTTGACCATAAGTGGATCACAGTAATATAAGGGGATTAGACCGTGTCACCTCATATGACCCTTCTTGTCCTAAGATTCTTGTTTATTTTCATGACTGGCTTAACTTGATTTTTGTTTTAATTTGAGTATTTTTTCCAATCTAAAAGTCAGTTTATAATAACAGTTTATCGTTTTCAACCCCCTGAAGTCTTCACTGGTTCGTTCCTGTCCTGATACTCACAATCAAAATGGAAGCAGGCAGCAAAGGGACTTAGGAGAGAGACAGTTGCCCATAGCAAAGATTCTCTGAAGGCTGAGAAAACAATAGTCGTGAAAGCTTTTGTGCTGGAGAGCAGCAGCACAGAAAAGTCTTTTGAATTACCACAACCTTTCGCTCTCAGTGGTGTTAAAAAAAAAAAAAAAAGGCTCTGGCTTATGATTGGACACATGGCATATGAGCTATAATCGCGGTAGTATGGAGGAAGCAGGTTCCTTAGGTAGCTGGTTTACTGGCATGATTTATGCCAGTCTTCAAAGTAGGAGCATTGCCACCGTTATTTGAGCCAATGTTCAGAGTTGCTTTGCTGGCAGTGGTGACAGACATTCTCATTGTCTACTTTAATAGTCTTTGTGACTAATCACTGGTATTTTTTTTTTTTTTAGATTACTGTCTGGAATTAGAGTTATACTCAATGGTAGCATAGTACAAAGTCAATTTAAAACCAAGTGAATAAAAAAAATGAAGTTAATGGTTTGTGAAGCACAGAATCTCATTGTGGCCATTGTTTTTTGCTAATTCAATGTAATGGATGAACCAGTTATATTATTGTTTAAATCTTCACTAGCCTTAATTCTTTGGGTGCCACCACAGTGNGACGGGTGGTTGTGTAGGGCTTGCAGGAGGGGAGTGTGGGTAGAGAGGTTGGAAATGACTGCTAAATAGCACAGAGTTTCTCTGCAGGGTAATAAAAAGGTTCTAAATTTAATTGTGGTGATAAATGTACAATTGTGGGAGTGCCTGGCTGACTCAGGTCATGATCCCAATGGTCCTGGGATCCGGCCCCACGTCAGGCTCTGTGCTCAGTGGGGAGTCTGCTTCTCCTTCTCCCTCTGCTGGCTGCTCCCCCTGCTTGTTCTCTCTCTGTCTCTCTCACTCAATCTCTGTCAAATAAATAAATAAATAAATAA